>NW_008668783.1:21197-38335 GCF_000695815.1 Acanthisitta chloris
GGGAGCCCCTAACTCAAACTGAGACAAGACAAGATGGAAAGGAAAATGCAGTCTGATATATCACTCCTGAAAGACTTCTGGCTGTTTTACTACTGGATGGGACTATAACTTGTTCTCACATAAAAAAAAGTTATACCGTGCCCACTACTACCTTGATAGCTGTTGGTAAATCATTCATTATTCATAAGAAGAAAGTTGCTTCTAGAACATTTGAATTCCTTGAAACAATTTTTTTTAATTAGAAAGTTGTCCAGGGTTTTCAGAGACTCCAAGGATATTTCACTGGGTAAAATCTCCTGCACATGTCTCCTGATTAGCATCCTCACAATGCATTTTTCCCTCCCTAACCATCTCAGATAGATTTTTAAAAAGCTGTTCATCCTCTTCCTAAATTCAATCTGAAGTTATCATGCTGCTAACTTCTGCATCACTACTCCATCTCATGATTTATCATTTAATATCTTGATCAATAAGCGTTTCAAATACTTTTTTTTCCTATTTTGTCAGTAATTTTAGAGCAGATAATGCTGTCTTTAGTGTACATTATCCACTGCTTGTCCTTTAGTTTCTCTCACTTTCCTAACAGTATATAGACAGTGATTTTTACATTCCAGTGCTATGAATCATTCCAGTGGAAATGGTACTAATCATATATAATTGCTCTCTATAAGTTATTGTATCTAACACATGTTTATTACTCAGACTAGCATTGGAAATTAGGCAACTGGAATTTATATTTTTTTTTCTGTCTTGTGGTGCCTTAATTCTTTACACACACTGTTTTGAATGAAAGTTGCATGTTTGAGCATATACACTGTATTCTAGCCGTGGGCAACATCACTTTAGATACAAATGTAAAGGCTTCCCAGTTACTTCAGCTGGTTTGTCACCACATGGGAGACCTCAAATGTGTGTGCATGCTATCTATTGGACAGGCTTCCAAAATTACTCAGCTGTTTTCTAGCATGCTATTTTTAGCATGGGTTAAATATTATCATAATAACATAAAAAATTTCATTAATTTAAGTCCTTGGAGTTTTCTTTTTTTCAACAAGGAGTTGTGAAAGCACTATTACGTGCTGCTGGTCAGCACACTTTTTCAGGTCATTTAAATTCCTGTACAAATAATACAGCACTAGTGAAGAGTTTGGGTGTGGAATGGCAAAAAGGAAAAACAGAAATCTAATACCAATAGGCAACAATGGACTTGGCTCTTGACAGGTTGAGGGATATGCTCTGAGTTTTAGTATATTACAAGAACAGCACAAATATGCTGAAACATGCTCAAACATAACTATAGATGAACATGCAGAGCTTTTTAGCTTCCAGGCTGCCAGCATTCTCAGTAGTTGGCTCCATCTTAACACAGCTTTACATTGTTAAAGCTTTCCAAGTTTATAAATATCTCGGAATCCATGATGTCCTGCCAGTTTCCTTCATTTTTATTCTAGACATCGGTGGTTTCTGGCATAAAATCATGTGTATGAACTGAGGATCTGTCTACACATTTGTAGGTATCCATGCACTCCTACCCTCTGCCCTTATACATATGACAGTCATATGCACTAAGTCTGAGCAGACCAGCTCCCCTGAAAGAGTGGGGCAATTGCAGTTGTTTTTCAGCTTGGATGTAATTTGCTAGGAATACATGGATTGATTTATAAATAGCTGGGAAGTAAACTTTTGTTTACAATTACCTGTATCCATGCCTTCTGGACCTTATACCTCATTACTATCTATTTATTTTCTCATTTTAGAGTTCTTTATAGCCATGTAATTTTCTCCTGCTTCCAGTTCTCATGAGCACTGTTCAAGTGCAGACATAACAGATCCCCACACTCTTTGCCAAACCAAAGATTACCTTCATACATGCAGTTGGGGTAACCAGAGGAGTATACCAAGATTCTTGTTAATTTTGGAAGTGATATTCTTATGAGTATGATTTAGCATGAAAAGTCTTTCTACTATTAGGCCATGGGAAAGCAACTGGTGGCATTGACCCATTACTGGACTGAACTGCTTTGTTGAGTGTAGATAAAACACTTCAGTAGCTGTACTATCAAAATGAGGATGCAAAACCAACATTCAGGAACCTACCTTCATATTCTGGAATGTCTCTGTTCAGTGGCGCTTGACCACTGTTTTTCAGTGCCTTGATGAAGAGCTTGCAATGCATGGCACCTGTTCTGTACCCAGCAGCATGACATGCAGGAAAAAAGCTGCAATAATACTAAAGAGGAATTCCAGGAACAGGTTGCATCCATCTCAGTACAGGTTTATTCACATCCTCATAAGGATCAGTCCCCTTGCCTGGATGACTTAGAAGATATCTGAGAACCCACAGTTGAGTTAACTCACGCAGATAGACACTTGCTTCATCTGTAATTTTAAAAGGAAGGTGTTTTCCATGTTATAATTATGAAACACATTTAAGAATTGACTATGCCTAGCTTAAGGCAGCAGGTATGCTATTCATTTTTAAAAATAACATGTTATCTCCTCCTTGTCTATCATAAATGAATGTTGTTAAAAAGTGGCCATCAAGCACAGTAAAAGGTTCACATTGACAAATACTGCATATTTCAGAAGGCAATTTTTGCAGTGTTTAATACAGGTTTAGCAGGTAAAGAATACAGAATTTTGTGAAGAGCAATAAGTTTTGTTCCAGTGCTACCAACTACTTGCCGGCAGTTTATAAATCTTCTGAGTATAAACTCTGGAGTCTCTGCTGAAGTCTACAGCCATTGCAGTCACTGCCTATCTTCCCTGCTCTGTCACTCCACTGAAACCCTCCGTGGCATTAGTAACATTGCTATTATGTTACTAAATGCTCACTGTCTAGTTCAGCACTTTCTGAGTACCTCTTTTCTCTGACCATGGTCAGGATGCTTTTCAAGCATCCAAACAGCTCCATATAGTCAGCTGGCTGATAAGCTAGATGGTCACTCCATTCATGGATAAACTGCCTCACCTCCTGTATTCCTCCTGTACGTATGTTGATACAGATTTAGTTTCTTCTGTTTTTCATTCTGGACATTAATGGTCATTAATTCCTTAATATTTTGGCTAATGAAAAAATAACAAGATGCTAGCCCAGACAGGTTCTTATATTGGGAAGAGTGGGTTTGTTTGAACTTCAGCTTCTTTTTACTTCAACACCCCAAACCTCATTTTTTTCTGCTAATCTTTATTTTTCTTGTAATAATTTCTTTTCTTGAATTGGTACGTGCATGTTGGAGCAGCCACGAGAGTGAAGCTTAGCAGTAACCGTTCGTTGTGACAGAGATGACATGATGGCAAAAATACCACGAAAGAAGGACTAGAGACATCACTCTAGGCTGAAGAAGTAGAGGCACAAAACACAGAAAGGCTGATGAAAGTGTTCACTGGACAGATACAAATTCAGGAAAGGGAGTGGGGCTGTATTTGAATGGAAGAATACAATGACATCTAATAGCTTTTAATTTGTGATATACTTGAGCTATTTTTCTGTATCAATTTGTCAAAAGAGTTTTCTCCTTTCCTTTGTAATAATGGCTTTTCAAATGAACAGGCATGTATAAATGAAGAAATGGAGTTTAATTTAAAGTGTGAACAACCAAGCACACCACTCCCTTAATACAAAGCTCATAAACAGGTAGTATGTACGTTTGGATAAACTAGTATAATATTGCTTTCAACAGGTCTTCTTCACAAAAGCACACTCCAAAAATAAAAGCTCATAATTACTAGAAGCTTAAAATGCATACAGCAAAAGTAAATTAAAAAAAAAGAGCACAGCAGTCAAATGTAATTAGTTAAGCATCACATATCTTTCCCATCTATTACTCATCATCATCAACCTGTGTTGACAGGATGTGGGCACAGACAGCAGCCAACCTTTGCTTGCCTTGAGCCTCTGCCACAGTGGATGCAAGGTTAAGACAGGATACATTCAGGTTACAGGTAATGGGCTAGCAAGCTTGCTGTCCTGGGTCCACCCCATGACCATTAACCTCACCAGCACTGCATGCTGTGTAGCAAGTCCCAACCACACAGAAAGCCTTTGTCACTTTGGTGTTGAACAGATAATGCAGGTGGTGGTGGTATATTCTCCTTATTACTTACACATGCTTTTTCCAGACAATTTTAATACTCACCCTATCAGTCCTAAAATGATGTAAAAATGTTTCCCTTATTTCTCTGTCCCATGAGCCAAACCTAAAACTGAGCGAAGTCATTGAGAGCCCTTCATTGACTGGGATAGGTGGTGGTTCATGTCCTAAGAGAAAAATCCCGATATTTTTTTGAAAAAAATCAAAACAAAAGAACTCAAAATAAACAAACAAACAATGTAAAAAACCCCCCAAACTTGTTTGAGCATTTATACTTTAAAAACAGTGACCTTCATGGGCATTTATTTGATCTGTAATATTTCAGACATCTATTAAAAACCACAATTCAATAACATTGTCAATCTAAATCTGCAGGGATAGGTGAAGTAGATTACATAGGATGTGCTTGTATTTCAGCAACAGCATTTCACTACTTCTGATATATTTTTAGATTATGAACAGGTTCCTCCATTTGGAATAATGGTTACACTAATCTTATTAGTTGCAGTTTGGTATCAACACAAATATGTTAAAGTTGTCTTCAGTTGTATCAGCATCTTCTTTAAACTTTAAATTATATATAATATTCATATACACACACATACATATATATAAAAGAAGAATTCTTATTATTGTCAGGTTGTATTAATGTTCAGCCAGGGATTACTCTGATGGAAGAGCAAAGAGACTTGGATGTCTAATTCTTCATTAGTCTTTTCCTTGCTGTAATGTGCAAAGGTGTAAATATTAACACCTTTGATTTTCAAGCATTAGTTTAAGCTACCATCCATAATTTCGCTTTCATAAAGGCAACATACTTCCAAATTGAGCTACTTTGCCCTTAGTGAATAGTATTTGACTTGAATCTTTGATTTACTCATATTTTGGTGTCCAAGATTTCTGTTTCTGAAATATATTCAACCATAGCATTTTTGATTTTGTTGTGCTAATTTATAATATTTGAAATGGCATCTTCCAAACTATTCAAAGATAATGGATTCATTTCTGTTATTATTTGTTTGCATAATTTTCTCTTTATAAATTATTTGTTGCAGCCTTTGTATAGTTTTTCTCCTTGTAATTGACAGCTTTATAATACCTAGGGGCATATTTGAGGTCTCTTTCTCTTTTCAAACACTCTTCTCTATCCACAGCAATGGCTGTTTTTCTTTGTTTCTTTGCTGACTGTGGAAAGCAGATCAGAGGGTGTTACTGAATGTGGTAGAATATGACATTCTGTTGCAACTAGCAGTTTACTTAAGCTACGTAACTAAGTGTCCTGTAAAAACAAAATGCAATTGCCCTGGCAAATCTGATGTTTTCATAAATCATGAGCAAAACTTTTAAGGTTGTGAAAACCTGAAATATTTGTATCCACTTTTTAATTGTTGATGTGCTGATGTCAAGCCACCATGCAGTGTATTTTTAGTAGCTCTCTCCATGACTAGTTATGTGTAGAAATAAGAAGTAAGAGGTATCACTTCTGGCAGAACTGAAGTAAATTAGAAATTCTTTTTTTGAGACATTCTAAAATATTCACTTTTTTAACCTCCTTTAAATCTACCTCTTGCTATATTTGCAACTGTAGGGATTTAATGCATGATGCCTACATATGTGTACATAATATTCTCTACCTTTTGTCTTTAATATTCCTTCATTTTTAATTATTAAAGATAAGTATTTGAATTATAAATATTCTAGTTATACAGGAATAGGCAAAGCAGGCACATACCCTCAGGCAAAATTCTTCCATTATCCATAATCCTTCTGCCTCCTGCCTCCATTTCTCTACCTCCTATCTTTATGTCTTCTCAAAAAACACAGACATTCTTTTAAACTAACCTTCTCCTCCCCACTTAAACCATAGAAATCCCTTCTCAATATGTATAGGGGCCTTTTCCTTGAAGTGGGATGTCATACTTGTCCTAAATATAATAAAGTGCTATCTTCAAGGCATTTCTGCATCCAAAACACTCCCCAGAAACCTGCCTAGTCCTCCCATCTAACCAGCCTGAATGTCACAAATCATAGCACAGACGCTGCTTTATAGTGAATCATTAACATTGTCAGGAATGAGTTGGCAAGGAAAAAAAAAAGCTTTCCATTAGAGAACTGAGGGAGAATATACAAATGACAGCATTGTCATTTCTCTTACACTGTTTTATAAAGTGCACAACTGATTAGGAAGAGTTTATTATAGAATATATACACTGTGTATGTATACATGACAATTTTGTTTTCATCCTGTACTGTTTATAAGTATGTAAGGATGTGCTTTAGATTAACTGTCCTACTTTAGTGTTTTGTATTATATGAGTAACAGTTTCATCATGTGCAAAGACTGGGTATCCTTACCAAATATATCTGGGAACTAAGAGGCACACAAGTACAAGATATATGTGGAAGGTGTATTTAATCTACCTAAAAATTAATAAAGATATTCCAAACTCCTGTTAGAAGGTATCTGAAAAAGGTCCTTTAGGATAATATCACTTCAGTATAAAGTGACTGTTATCTGATTACAACTTGGAGATATGTGACTCCAGTGTAGATGTTTTCTTGTCAATTTTCCTGTTTGGCACAGCTTGAATGGGATAATATGCACTTATAACACGTAATACAATTAGTTCTCTTTTGAGCATCAAATATTGTAAAGAAAGTCATTTTGATCAATACATGTGATGCTTTTTATATAAAAACCTATTGTATTTGTGTTGTAAATTAGATTTTTCCCCCCTTCATATCTTAAAAGACAATTGTATGGAATTATACATGGCTTTGTTGTTCATGGAGATAAAAACATGTCAAACCATCAGTGGCAAAAAAATGCGTGAGGAAATACAGTATACACCTGAAAAAAGGGAAGATTGATTTTCAAAGAACAAGTTAATTTGCTTTGACAACAGTGGTAGCTTTCTTTAAATAGGTGTAAATACTAACGAAGAGTATGCAAAGCAGACAGTACTTAAAATTTCACAAGCACTTACGCAAATAATTTTAGTGTGATTTTCTTTGCCTTAGATGGTCATGTGTGCAGCTGGGTCATTTTGACTACACTGTTTTGATGTAAACCTGGAATATTTAAGCCGTTTCAGCTGAGTTTTGGGTTTAGCCTCATGCCACTGAACTCAGGATCATAGTAGTTGCTAGCCAAAGCAAACAATTCCCCAAACTTTCAGTCTCCTACTCATATTTAGGTGTGGTTTGAGTGACAGCATTACACAGGCAGAGGGAATCTGTTTTTTTCTCCTTTTAAATAGGTTGATTGTGCAAGAGCTCCTTCAGACAGAACAATTTGCATGGTATCCATCAACACACAAACTACTTCCCTCACAGGGCAACTACCAGGAATATACAGGCTCCAGAGTACTGGGAAAAGCATGATATCTAAGACGTGGCATCCTAATCATGCTAATACTTACATTACGTTGCCTCTGGAATCGCTATGGCTGCTCCCAAAACACATTAGGGGAACTGGGTGAAAAGGATGCTATTCTTTCTATCTCTCTTCTGGTGCAGTGGAGGCAATTTTAAAGAAAAGTAAGATACGAATGCTAACAATCCTAATAAAAAAATAATACCAGATCGAGTATTTTGTTTTGAATATTATTCATATCTTCCTTTAGGGGATCTAGGGAGATTTTTGCATAAAGTCTTGATCCCATGGCTAGTCCACTTTCTTCTCAGAGGATTGTTTGAGGTCCTAACAATTAAGCCTTACAGACAACCGGTGTGAAGTAGCTAGTACCTACTTGTTTCTTATATGAAGCCTTCATCTTTCTCCCAGGACATGAAACTTCTAGATTCAGAGCCCCTAAATACAAGCATTTTATCAGGCATTGAGACTTTAAATAGAAATATACCAGAAAAGGAAAGGAAACAGGACAAGATCCAAACATCCAACAATTCTCCAAGACAGTAAAAGAGGCACAAGGAAGAATTCTAACTTAAGCAGGCAGTAAGATTTTCCCTGCATTGATATACTGTTTGCTTGGTGAAGACAAAAAAAAAAAAAGAAAAAGAAGAAATCCAATGTGACTTACTGACTATTGGTAGACAATTCTTCCTGATAGGAAAAAAAAAGTACGCATGTCTTTTTGTTAAACAAGCACATAATCAAGGATAGATTATTTAATTATTGATAAAATAAAAAAAAAGAATCAACTGTTGCATCAATTAGTGAAAATACAGATTTTTCTTTAGAGCATGACATTGCTAACATGTTACTATTTTCTGTATGTGTGCAAAAGAAAGCATAAAATATTTCCCTCCAGGAAAGTGAGGGAGGTTTTATTTTTACCTTTGAGACTGGTCCTGAGTACAAGGTGAATTTTGTCAGAAGGCTGTATGGATACACAGTGAATGCAGGCAGGTTATCAGGCAGATAGGTAAGCTGAATATTAGAGTTCACTGCTTGGTTAATTCCTCAGAGCGTGACCCAGATAGGGCCAAACACCATCAGCTCTCACTTAAAGACACTGTACAAGTTAAATACGATAACCTGAGTTGTTTTTCATTTTGTTCACCAGAACACATTATCAGTAGCAACTACCTAAACCTCCAAAATAAAATCTGAACAAAATAAGTCAAGGAAGTGTAGTGTGACTACCTCTCAGTACTTCTGCATAAATGAAAAATGCAGGAGTGAGACTTGGATTTTCATTGACAAGTGTAAAATATTTCCCAGCCATCACATAACACATGGAAAGAATAACTATCCATGCCCATATCTTCATGCTTGCATATTCCCCTCACCTTCTTAATGTAATAGCATCAGTCAAGAAGAGGGAGATGATAAAAATGAATAATCAGTGTCAGTAGAAAGAAGGAAAATATTGTTAAACACATGCAAACATATGGCTCAGGAGTATAATGGGAAAGTACACCCAATAACTAGTATCAGACAAACTGGCTAGCATCTAAGAGCCACCAGCAGCACATTAGACCAAAACGGCAAGAGGTAGAGAACAAAAAGAGAATGATGTCAAAAGGCAAGACTTCTATCTGTAGAGTCTGTACAACTAATCCAATACCAGAATACCAGAACCCATGCACATGAGATAGCCTTTACTGAGGCATCTTGCAGTGAGATGGAAGCACTGCTCTGCACATCAGTTATCAGTTATCAGTGGTGGAAGGTCTGAATGAAATTGAAATTGGAGAATTGAGTGGATTTAGAATTCAAAGGCAGGAAGAAATGCTTGAAGGGGATGCAGACTTAAACAGGGGAGAGACCAGTATGAACAGGGATCAGAAGAGACAGGGGAAGGCACAAAGATGCCTCCCTATCTGTTATATTCTCTCTTTTTAGAATATAAATTCTTCAGAAAAGCAGATTATTCCCGTCTTTGTTCTTGTATAGTGCCTAGCACTGTATTATATACAGCATAGTTTAATCAGACAGCAGATAGAGATCATATTTTGCCAAAGAACCATCTTATAATGCAATTACAGATTTTGTTAGGAAAGCTTTTAATTTTAATGAGTCATTTCACTCTGATATGCAGAAATCTACTGCTTTAAAATGTGAATATATTTCATTTGATAAGTTAATATTAATTAATGTAGTCATAGATTTTTAATTCATTTGTTTTGATTTTTGTCTTGTTTTGAGATAAAAGTGAGTGTTATAATTTTGGAATTTTCAATTAGAAAAATTCCAATATTCTTCAGAAAGCCTAAATCATTCAAACATTTCTTTCTAAAATGCCTACCTGATTTTTAACTACTTTAATGCCTTCATGTGTGAGCTGACAGGTGATAGAAATATTCATTATTTGGTACTTATTGAGTGGGGCTTTATGGGAAGATGTTATGTGAGATGCTATTCAGAGCCATATCATACAACTCACCAGTTAAATGTTACCTGCCACATGGAAAAGTAATCTAAACCCGACCACAGTGTATTTTGAGTACTGTTTACTGTGCAATAAATAGAAATTCCTACCTATGGAAACAGAGAAAAAATACCTCTTTATATATTTTATGACAAGAAACAAAGAATCCTACCATAGTCCTTATCTTCTTAAGGGTGAAGCCAACCTAAAACATCACCATCACATTTTCTCATAGAAAGTTGCCAACTTATTGTCAGAGAGAATTAGTAAGAAGAAATATGAACCTTATGAACCTTATGAACCTAAGGAATAAAAGACCAGTAGAAGAACTGGAGAAAAGAAAACAAGACCCCAAAAAGCGTATGAAAATTGGATTGTCTCTTTAATTACTCTTTTCTTCCTTTATCTAAGAGAATTAATTCCTGCTCAGTTCCTTTTGTGAAATTTGGTGGTTCTGCTTTTCAAAGTCTGCTACCATTTTATTCTGTGTTCATTTTAGATGAACCTCCACCATTTGAGTTTCACTTTGTATTCAAAATTGAAATTATTCTAATGATATAAAAACCCTCTTCTCCAGAGCTTATCATCCTACATGCAAGCTCTAACACCTATTTAGTCATTTGAGTAAGTATCATGACTTTAAAAAATCAGTAAGAGTAATGCTGAGCTCCCTGAAATCATACAGAACTGTAAAGTGTTTAATGATTTTGTAAAAGTAAACAGGACCATAGGTAATTGTCATAATGCACAAAAATGAACAAGTAAAATACATGTAGGAACAAATGATCAGTTCATCATGAATTCTCACTTAATAGTTATCTCTATCCTCTCTTAAGATGTTGTTTCCAGTCAAGGCAATATAGGAGTCTGTTGCCTGTTTGTGATACTTTCAAGCAAAAGCTTTTGTATTGAGTCAAATCTGATTTTTTAAATAAAATATCAGGATTCTGTTAGGTTTGTAAGACAGACATTTGACAATCTAGTCCCCAGTGAAATATGATGTAATTGTGTAGATATTACCAATTATATCATTAATATACTGATTAGTAGTCATTCAGAGTAAAAAATGAACAATAGAGTAGCTGAATAATTTAGGAGCATAGACTTTCCCTTTGATCCAAGGGTGAACATGTCAGAAAAACGCATTTTTGCCTCCCCAAATAGGAGACAAGCACTGACTGCTCCTTCTTTCTAAATTTCCCCCACAGGAACAGTGAAGCAGAGCAGAGTAGACCAGAGAATCTGGCCCGTGATGTGTAGCTGTCTCAGTCAGATATGATATCCATGTCTAGTCCCTTCATTACCTCATTCCTCCTACATCAAGAAGAAGCCAATATAAATTACTAAATGAAAAAAAACTATGCGGTCTTTCAAGTTAAACAAAACTTGCATCAGCCATTCAACCACCAGCATACATTGATGTGTCAAACAAGGCATTTTGATGAATCTTCTACCAAAATATAAAATGCAAGAAAGATTAGTAAAGTCCAGAAAGTGCCTTTTGCAAAAGTTCCCTTTTTAGTTTTACTCTGGTTGCTTTATTATTTGCAAAAGGAATCTCATCTCAGATGCAGCATCTGTTTTTCAGTAAAGTCTTGCTTTTTACCTAATTTTCCAGCTGGATTGACTGAGGCAAAAGGAGGTCAAGTGACTTGCCAAGGTCAGATGGCAATCCAGTGCTTTACCAAGGATTAGAATTTAGGAACCTCCTGATTAATAGAACAAATAACCTCCATGCACCAAATCCCCATGGGATGGGCAAGTCACAGAACTGGGTAGGATTAACCAGAAAGGACTTGTCTGCTTGGGTAAGCAAAATATACCCAGCACAGAAGAAATACAAACATTTTCAAGTTGCTGAGGTGTAATCCTAGGACCCATTTACATGCATGTGCTTGTATAATTTGCAGAGGTCTTTAAAAGACCAGTAAGGCACAAGGTTAATATCTGAAGCCATTGCATTAAATAGCATGCACATGATTTATTTTAAAAAAATAATAAAATAACCCATCTCATTCCACAATTATTTTAATTATTTAAAAAGGCTCAGCCACTTGCGCTGAAGATTTGTACTGTGGAAAGCTCTGTCTCCTAACAAAAGGGCACATGCTCAGAACTGCAAGAAAACAAACATTCCAGACATGACTTATGTTCCAGCAGCAGTGCCTCTTAAACAAACCTTACTAGTTACAGAGCAAAAATGGAAACTGTCTGTTTTGATTTAAATCTGTCCCTGAGCAATTTCCATGAGTTGACACAACAGAAGCACAAGTACGGGAACAAATAAACAAACAAACAAAGAAACTTGAGCTGGCCTCTAACAACTGAACCACCACCAGTCTCCAAAATGTAATCATAGAGCTGTCCATTGTTGCACCACAATTAAGAGCAGCTCACAATAGAGGCGGACTGCTCCACCCCAGAAAAGGGAGACGGTGTTGAAATGCTAATTGCACACAAAACTTCAGTGGTGCTGGTGATTAATATACTTATTGTTATTGTTAAAATTGGAATGACAAAGAGTATAATATAGCAGTGCTTTTGTGTCCTCTGGCTGTTCAAAAGTGTCTCCTTGCACTTTCTTTGGGTGCCAGAATTACTCAACTTCATTTTACGGTTTTCAGTTGCATTGAATAGACAGGAGAGGTGGAAGAACAGCTATTGGAGTATTTTAAATAATGCAAAATAGGTAAGAATTTTTTTTGTTTTGTTTAGGAAACATGTAATGTGGAAGGCAGAGGGAACTAGTAGGATATGTTCTCCTAGGTGAAAAAAGAATGGAAGAAGACCTGGAGTTCATTCTAATTGACAGTTTCCTATTTGTCACTCTTTCAACTTCACTCAAGTCATAATCCCTTACTCATTCCTGCAAACTACTGAGATTTCCTGTACGACCCACTAAAAGACTTACATGTATGCTTAAGGAGGTGAATACCAAATTGGATGTTACTACCTGCAATTCTATGCTGAACTTTAAATATTGCCTGGAAACATTTTTCTGAATAAGGGGAAGGTATTTTACATCTTGCAGAATCAAGCTTGCAGAGTGTAATTGCTACAGAAAATTTTCCAAGGGAGAGGTGGATGGTCATATGCTCTGTAAAGCAAGTCCCTCATTCTATTGTGTGGGATTCATGAGAAAAACAACTGGAGTCAATATTTACAGATCCTTGCTGTATGGCTAGGATGGGACCATTTACAATCCTGACCCATAAGAGGTGGGGATAACTATGTGGTGACTAGGATATCTAATTTAAGTTGGTCTAATCTCACTACAGTGTCTAACATACTTAGTGTTATCTCAACAGTAGGTAGCCTATTTTTGTACTCATGTGCCTTACACTGGCATAAACTACTAATCATAATGTAATAAATATTAAACCCAAAGAAGATGTCTGCACATTATAGGCTATTTTTGGAGTGATACTTAAAAAGATGATGCTCATATTCTCTCTCAGAAGACCATGGGTTGCTCATCTCAGTCTCAAATGTCTTGATTCATTGCCCATCATAGTTGTCAGTGGTTGACATTAAATAGTATTGACTGTACTTTAAAACCAACCAAGTGTACCTATAAGATGACCAGAACACTGTGATGACGTCTTCTGCAGCAAAGCTCTTGTTGACTTTTAAATATCAACCAATTGCCAGAAGGTAGGCAAGGAACATCAAAGCAGGGCTACAGACTGTTGCTTCTGCTCAACAGGATGCACATCTGTGGAGGAGCAGAAGAAGGAGGAGGAGGAAGGCAGCAGAGAAGAAGAGCCTGTGAAGGTCCAGGGAACTGAATTCTGGTGCAAAACTTCAAGGAAGAGCAGCGGTAGGGAAGAGAGGCTGCTGGAATAAGCCTTAAGTAGCTAATTTGAAAAAAAAATACGATGATTTTAAAAGCTGGTTCAATCAAGCAAGGGTTAAACCATAAGAATCTCAAGTACATCACAGCAGAGAGTATTAATTGGTGTAAGTCAGGATCTGCTAAGAAGTTCACTAACTCTTGTCAGAAGGATGGTAAGAGAATTAGATGTTATTTTTATACTTCTTCGGACTCCTGAATAAAAATGATGCAAAGAGCACAACAAAATATTATTTTCTTTTTTTTTTTACCCTGGATTTTTAAATGGCAATTTGACTTTACAGTCTTTTCGGGATGTGTACTGCTAATAGAGACTGCCATTTGTATGGAACTTTGTGAGAGTGATTTTCATTCTTTTTATATTGTCCTACAGAATGATCCATAGAAACATGATTTGCTCAAGGGAAGAGTAAACAAGATATTCAACACAAGACTGATGAAGAAGGAAATTGTTACCTAAGCATAGATTCCTAGTGCCATTTTATATTATCCCCATGGGATTAGCAGATATGGTACAGGATTTATAAAAGACTTGTTATTCTGGAAAGATAGGTGGAATAAACTATGACATCTAAAGCAGAATTAAATGCCTATACTATATGTGTGTACTTCACAAAAGTAACTACATGAAAAATATTGTAAAACTACTTTGAGTATCCTTACTACTTCTTAAGAAATAGATTTTCTCCATCATTACAGCTCCAGTGTCAAATTTTTTAGAACATACCCTGCCTTGGACAATCATCTGTGTCTAGGAAGTGCTATCTGTATGTCTTCTGTTTGAGAATTCTATTACAACAATGGAAAAGGGATATGGTCCCATACATGTCTTTCCAATTGTCCAGCTTCATTCCTTAACAGACATGCCTCAGACTAAATTTAAATATCACAAGCAGAACTTCAGCTTTAAATAGCACAAGAAATGGAGGTCTTCACACACTAACAAATTAAAATCCAATGGTCTGCTTTATGCAGTGTGGCTTTGAAGTTCCATATATCTGTTGCATTAACAACTTATGTCAGACCCAGATACAATGCACAATGTCCTTAAAAACATCTACTGTTCTTTTCTTACCTGAAAGGTGCTCCATGTGTCTTTCACCCAACTGCCCTTCTTGGCACACATGGATACATAATTACTGAGGATGTGGCCAGCCTGAGTCTGGTGGCAGGGTGGTGGGGGCTGCTCAGCTTTGTGGCTGTGGTTCTACCACTGGACATGGGAATGAGTGCCTGGGCCTTGGCTGGCACTCAAGGCAAGGCTACAGCTTCCTTGGTTCTCCTACTAAAACTGCACTCATGTAACACAGCAGCGCTTTCCTCTCAATGCATTTTTTCTGCTTGTGATTGGAAATAGGTGTTAATTTGGCAAAGGCATACATTTAGTATTAGAAATATAACCAATTTGTGCTTGCAAGTTCTGAGCCTGATTCTGCCTGACCTGTCTCTGGTTTAGTGTGAAGACTGGGCAACAGGCTTCTCTGTTCCAGTCAATCCTCAGACTCCATGGTCCAAATTTGGTGGGCATGATTATGGGATTGCAGAATGTAGCTTGGTAAAATTGCTGCCCTCAGATCTCTCTGGGAGTGCAGCACCCAGTGTTAGCTCAGAGAAGAAACATACCAAGGGTGGTCTCAAATGTGCTCAGGTTATCAATGTATGCACAAAGCAAAACAGCTGTATATGTGCATAGCTACCCCTATGGAAAAACACCCAAACACTAGATATGCAAACAGATTGTGATTTAAAAATATTAAATACAAATAAATTCAAAAGTTGGCCAGAGACTGGAAAGCAATGCCAAGGGATTTACCTTCCTTGTTCCTACAGAGATCTATACAGTAAAAAGTCATGTTGGTTTCAAGGTACTCCTTTTAGTGGCAGAACAAACATTTTAAATATTTGGATTGAAGCAGTATTAAATAGGGATGGACTGAGGAAGAAATGTAAAGATATGTCCCTTAATACAGATGTACCTCCTTAGAATATCCTGAATGGTCAGAGAAAGTTCTTTTTGTGACAACTCAACCAGAGGCTGGAAGAACAGCTTTAACTTTGACTTTCCCGACATTTATAGGTTTCTATAACAGACTCTGGCTGTTATTTTAGTTGCATATTCATTTATTTAACAATTTAAGTTTAGTTTAGTTGCTGAAATAAAACCTCAAGGCATATGGACCATGAAAAATGTGATCAGTGAGATATGCCGCATAAATGTAAGATAATGATGGAGTAGAAGAACTTCGTAAAAGATATATTTTCTTTTCCATATAGCTATGAGACAAGAAAAACTTAAAAGCTTACTAGTTTTTATGAATGAATAAAATATTAATCATCAGCATGTGTTTTAGTCAAATTATAAACACCTTTCTATTTTCATTAGGTCAATGGCTGAGATATGATTTCATGCTTAGAAATGAACAGTTAGATGAATTCAGAGCTGCATTTCCTTAGACTCATAATGGTAGGTTTCAGCTGCTGTTGTATAGCACACTTCCTCTCACAGTGATGTGACTATTGCTGTCATATGTATTGCTATGCTAAACAATGTATATCGTGTATTTTGTTATTTGCCTTTCTTATTTCACAGTGCTTTGTCTGACTTTGACTTTGTGCTTTGTGTATGCCATGGTTTAGGGATCATGACAGGCTATACCAAATAGGTAAGAGGTCAGTAGATGGCATAAGTTCTTAATTTGGCATACAAGAGGGGTCAAAGCATTACTATGAATGATAACCACACTTGCTGTTATTGACTATATGGTTCAGAAATTTAGAAGGTTCCTTTCATGCCAAGTGTATGCCTAAACACCTTCCAGAACTAAATAATATGATTACACAGATGAATGATGGCAGAGACAGAGACAAACTCAGAGGATTAGTCAACAAGCTGGGATTTGAACAGAAAAACTGGTACATCAAAATTGCTCTATGGGACAGATAAACCAAAGGCGATGACCCTCTCACACAGACAGAAACCACAGAAAGAAACTAGTGGAGAAGTGACAATGGTTTAGGTGACAATCCTGATGAAGTAGCACAGGTGCAATATTTTCAGACCCTTGTAAAGATCTTGATTCAAGCTTTGCCAATAGACCTTTATAGCACGTGCATCTTCCAGTGGAAATATTGCTACTGCTCAGCACTGAAGAGTGCAAACTCTTCTCCTGGTATAGATACCATAGTGCCATGAAATGAGATCACTTTAGTTGTCAGGTATTATGATACAGCAGCTATGGAATCCTTGTCTCACTTTAAAGCTTCATTATCCCAAACAGTATCTTTTGTTAATGTTGGGCCACTTTGGTTTCCTGCCTCTGGTGACAAGCACAGGGCTTGTGGTGAGACTCATGC
>NW_008668783.1:38357-48357 GCF_000695815.1 Acanthisitta chloris
CTAATATCTTCTGCTTTGATTACCTTGTCTAAAAGCAGTTTAGCCATGCTGTGCTCTGCTGTGTATCTGTGTTGTAAACTCAGGCACATCTAGAAAGGTCACTTTGGCTTCCCTATATGTGCCATGTAAAGTCGTTGCAAGGCAGTGCACGACCTGGTGTGGAGGACTTAAATAGGAAAGCTTGGCTGATTCTAAGTTTGAGACAAACTTGTCCCACCATGTTTTTTTTTAAAACCCCCTGAATTTAGCTGAGAATCTGAGGTACAATAACTTGGAAGATGACTGGAGAGTATGAAAGGAAGAGTATTTGCATAAATAATAGGATAAACTGACATAAAATGTGTGGAGCTGAAAGCCAGACATTTGAAGGTGGTGACACCAGGGTGACTATACTGAATTGATGAAGAAGGGGAACACAGAGGTCTGACATAGTGACACAGCCCAAGTTGGAGATTTGGCTTGGCGGATAATGCAGAAAGGCCTAATCCTTAAAGTACTCTGTCCTCCAAAATGTGAAAATGAATCCAGAATTCTTGAGCCTTACTAGGTTCCTGTTCATAGCAAATATTTGCTGAACAAGTATGCTTGACTCCCAAAGAAGGGACAGGCTTAGATATCCAAAAGGTAATGATACCCTAAAAAAGCCCTAAAGGCAGTTCTTCATATACTATACTAAAAATCATGATGCAGAAAATCTTGTCTGTTGCCAGCACTCCTTGATGGAGTCTGAAGTATCAGAGAAATTTAGTGTGCCAGACAGCTCTACTCTAGTGAGTTTGGGACTTACATTATTAAGGATCCTATATTCTGCAGAATAGTTCTTTGACTATACAGATTGTGTGGTGAATGACATGGGGAAATGCAAAAGAAAAAAAATAAGGTGACTGATACAATTAATCTATTTTTTTTGGTCTGTCCTGGATTCTTCAGATTCAGGACATTGACTATATCAATTCACTCAGGTTTTAAACAGCTGGCTACTTCTCGTGTTCTCATTTTGCAATATTTAGGCTGGAACTGGCAAAAGTGCTGCAAGATAGGTGAAACAGAACAGCAATTCTGACAGCATAAAAGGGTGCTCCATGCCATACATTCCAAAACATTAAGTTCCAGACATCTCAAATTGGGCATCCAACATAACGATTTTTTTCAACTTTAGTCTTTGTGCTTTATTTCTGTATATGTTGCAAACCAAATTGTATGGAAACAGTCTCATGTTGCAGAGGTATTTTAGAGGTAGAATAGTAAATATTTGTGATGATGCAGATACAGCTACAGTAACACTCATGAGAAAATTGATAATTCTATCTTCATATCTGGGGCTGAATACTGTGCAGTAGATAGCCACCTGTGGATTAATAAGAATAAAAACTGTATTGGATCACTCTCATTAAGTAAATATCCATCCATCCTGTGCATGGAATGAGGCTAAAAATACAATGGCATCCTGTAACTAAAGCTTTTATTATCATTTACCCAAGAAAACTGAATTAGCATGGCATGCATTGCCTTAATAATTCTAGTTTTCCTCATATTCAAGAGTATAGTTAATCAACAGGAACATTGTGTTACCATTGTTGTACATATATATTAAACAAAGAAAAAAATCCAATCCAATTCAATCTGAGATACACCACAGAAGGTGTCTGTACACTGTTGGTGTGATTTAATCAATTTTTATTAAGGGAAAAAATTTTGGGTTCTTGTGAATAGGTGACTAAGGATACGCCTAAAATTTTTAGAAATGCAAATAGTTCTGATATCAGAGTTGGGAGATGAATAAAAGTTTAGTAAGACACATGCTGCTTTTTCCTTTCCTAAGGAAAATGTCACGTCTTAATCCAATAGCCGTATATTAAATCACTTATTCACTGTGACAGGTAGAGCACAGATAGAATAATCTACCAGTCTGGTATCTGCTATGCATTGGGAGTCATGAAATAGATCTCAGCAGGCTGAATGCTGTGCACCCACGCATTGTACAATGCTGTGATTACAGTAGGTAGGTAGTTTGGGTAACAGTGGATTTCAGATATGCAGGAGTCCAGTGTAATGTGTGATATTATTTGTAGAATTTTTTTAGGACACATTCTGTAATTGTATGTCTGATTCACTTGCCTTTTGTGCCACTTTGAACCTAGACCCCCCCCAGGAAAATGATGTCTTTTCTGAAATTTTTTTGAGAATTCATTTTAAAATCAAGAAATTAATCAAAGCTGATTACTTTGGGCACACTCCTCTTCTGCAAAGGAAGTAAGTGCAATTTACACAGTGACATTTTTATTGCCTGAAACACTGTGGAACACCTATTGAAGAAAAGTCACTCCTAAGGGAATGGTTTATAACCTCACAACTACCTTCAATATAAACCACAAGATATTCAGTACCCTGTTAATAGAATTTTGACTGAATATTACTGATAAAATTCCTCAGGACTGTTAATGGTGTGTGCTAGTTTTGGCTAGGGTTAGAGTTAAATTTATTCAGAGTGGCTAGTATGGAGCTATGTTTTGGATTTGTGCTGAACACAGGACTGACATTAGAGAGATATTTTTGTTATTGCTGAGCAGAGCTTACACAGAGCCAAGGCCTTTTCTACTTTTTGCACTGACATGCTGGAAAGGAAGTTGGGGGTACTTGGGAGGTTGGGACAAGACACAGCTGGGATGGGTGATCCAAACTGACCCAAGGGATATTCCATACTATATGATATCATGCTCAATATATAAAGTAGGGGGAAGAAGGAGGAAGGGGGAGATGTTTGGAGAGATGGAATTTGTCTTTTCAAGTAATGGTTATGCCTGGTGGGACCCTGGTCTCCTGGAGATGACAGAACACCTGCCTGACCATGGAAGGCAGTGAATTAATTTCTTGTTTTGCTTTGTTTGTGTGTGTGGCTTTTACTTAACCTATTAAATTGACTTTATCTCAACCCATGGGTTTTCTAGTTTCTACCCTTCCAAATCTCTTCCTGATCCCACTGGCTGGGAATAGGTGAGTGGCTGCATGGAGCTTGGTTGCTGTCTAGGAGGATTGGTTTTCTTCTCATTTGGTTGTACCTCACTGCTTTCAGGTATTTGTGAGTCCATCTGTATGGCATGCTAATTATGCCTTACCTTTATGTTATATATATTCTAAAAAATGCTGTGTACCACTTATGATGAAAACCATAGGCACTGCTTTATAAGTGGTAAGAACTCCTGCCAAGGAATGCCTGCAAATAACTTGGTGGTAGCAGAGAAAGCTGAACCCTTCATAGAACCATTCCCAGTATTACCAGCTAGACCCATACAGCTATTTCCATGAAACATTCCCCATATGAATTTACTTTGAGAGCCTGATGTCACTTCCATTCTTGCTACCCTAAGGCATAGGGGCAGGCGAGGCTGGATTTCAATGATTCTAGTCCAGAACTGTCAGATCAGCATTTTCTGTAGTTGGCTATATGCTGTTTGAAAAAAGTAATTGAAAAGGTTAGGTGAATCTGTTTCCTTGTAATAGAAATCTTCCCAACCAGTCTTTTTAGGTTGATTATGTCTTGGAGTTAGGTTGATTATGTCTTTGATTATGTTGGGCCTGATGGCCTACACAGCAGGACCTTTATTTGGATGTGTATTGTAATGGTCATGCTTCACATTTAGAAGAGGAAATGTTTAGTCTTCTTTGAAGATGCAAATAGGCAAGATAAGTACACACATGCAAGGCATCTACCTGTTTCTTCAAGTATTGTCACACAATGCCCCTTCTTCAAGGTCATTGTGTCACAAGTTATGTTAGTGCTCACTGGGTTGACCAGGTAGTAGCTGGTTTTGCTTTTTCTTCAACAGATTTTTCAGAGGGTTTTGGTTGTGACAGAATAATCCCATAGTCAGTCAGTTTTGCTATCAGTTAGAAATACCAAAGGTTTAACCCAGTATTCTAAAATCCAAAATTGTAAAGAAATGAGTCAGGTAAATGTCAGAATTCTTGCTGCTGGAAAAAGAAAGTACTCCCAAATTTGGTTTGATTATCATAACAATTTACTAACTATTGATTGTGCATATCTTTATAAGATAAACTATATTCTTTCTCTTTAAGAAGTAACCAAAAAATGCTGCTGAATTTTAAAACATCGTTAGATTGTAGATTTAGCATCGTGTTGTGATTAGTATGGCATTTCACACCTTTTCCAGAGCTACTGTCTCAGGTTGTCAGCAGATATCGTTAAACTTGCTTGCAAGTCATACTTGAAAGGTTATCTTTGTTGTATTTTTGCAAGGGTTGGCAACTTTCAAAATTAAATACAAAGGAAAATTGAGCATAAATGTACCATCCTGTTTCTGGCTGCTCTGAGCTGGCAGAGTACAGGTTCTCCTGTATTTTACTAGGAAGAGGTGCTATGCATGTTGCAGGGTATTTCTTCTGATGGTTCAGCATAGCACACCTCTGGTAGATGGGACATGCTTATTGGAAGCTTTCCTTCTGAATTAAAGATAGTCACAATTTCCTCTGATGAAATATGTGAAAGGGAGCACAGCAAGACATACAGGACTGGCCAAAGGCTGGAAAGAAAATAATTATCTATTTCTGGCCAAAGAAAGGATCACAGCTACTTCTCCTGTAAATAGGGGTGTGCATCAGGGGAATGCTGAGTCAGCTGCAAAGAATTATTCAGCCTTTCATCATCTTGGCTCAGGAAAAATGAAATTGTGCTGTGGGGAATTGTTATGGAATCCAGTGGCGAATTATTCTAGAAAATCACTGCAGTTGAAGGTGGAAAGGAATTTATTCCAATTTCTCTCCAGATGTAGACTTGAGGGAACCTTCTGAATTTGACAGAAATAAGTAATGCATTTTAAGAGTTTTTCTCACCCACTGGCTCCTCCAGACATTTGAAAATCTGGCCACTTTACGTGGATGTTTGAATAGGTTCCAAGCTCATTCAAACATCTGACCCTGTGCTTCTCTACTTTCTTCCTATATGTTTAGGCTGGCATTTAAGGTTCTTCGCCTTCAATTCTCTATGCTTCAAAACCAGCTAAAAATCTTCAACAAACACACAGCATACAAAATTCTTTCCTGTTCTAGACTCCATTAATGAGAAGAACTAATTAAAAAAAATTAAATTAAAACATTCAGAAGCTCAAAAGTAAGGTGTGGATAAACACCTCAAATCTAAAGGAGAAATAGCTAAAATTGAGGTACCTTAATTGACTCCAGTAGAACTAGGCTAATTTGCAACAGAGGAAAGATTACGTCTTAGCTGAAATTTTTTAGCATTGGAAACACTGGAGTAGAAACCTTACAAGCAGCAGCATCATTATGAGATTTCCATTACCTCTCTCCTCAAGCCATGCTGTTCTAAAGGAAAATATGCATACCAGGACTGGGTAATACCTCTGACAGATTTCCCCATTCATAACATCGAGTGCTGTGTACAATGAGAATCCTTGTGATCTCCTGCCCCAGCGAATTCCCCGCTGCATGTAGCCAGAAGCCAGCCTCTTCCAGAATATTAAATCCACTGAAGCAGAACCTTGCAACAATTTATAGCAGGTTTCTAGGTGCTTAGTAGCCATAGTGCTTTTCTTGTTTATGGCCCATAGTTTCCTCAGCCATACGCTGTAATTTCCTTACTGAGGTCTTACTCTCAGGTCTGCATATATTTACATGTTTTACTCTGTAAGCTTTTAAGCAGCAAATTATACAAAATAGAGGTGAGACCTCTGCTAGTGGAGTCTTCCTTTTATTGTTTCCATTGTAGTTGTGTCTGGAAAATAAATAAGTTAAGAACTTGAATTGACATAAAATAAATGACAGTTCAGGTTCTATAGGTTCATGTTTATGACATGATTGGCCCACAGCCATTGCAGCTATTTCATAGTCTACAAGATGTCCTTGATTTGCTCTTCCACCAGTATGATAACAAGCACATATAAGTTTTTCATATGCTCCTAACAGGCTTCTAACCTCTGCCTGATTTTATACATTCGGCTTTTACATCATTCTTTGCAGAACTCTTTCAGCTCCCTTAAATAATCCTTATTGTCATCTATATTGCTTTCATCTTTCAACATAAGTAAGATGAATATAAAGAGAAAAGAAAGAAAATATGAAAAATCAAGATGCTTGATTTAACAAGAGAATTAACAAAGAATTAACAACAGAATTAACAACAGAATTAACAAAGCCTTCATTCATAAAAAGGATGAAATGTTTCTTTCAACAATATACAAATTATGATAACCCAAACAGAGCTACCCTACATATTTTCTAATTTGTACAAACACCTTCTTCTACTTCCCTTTTAGAGTAACTACAACAAAAAGTCATATAGTGTTGGTAGCAATAGCGGGACTTTGGGTGCATCAATCCAATCCTGTTGGTTCTCTCATCTGCTTTTGACATCAGACCTTTTTCTCTCTTTTTTTACAGATCTCACAGAAATAGTGTTTGTGACATGACTCCATTTCTTTCTCACTGAGTATATATTGCACCACACGTTGGAATCTGATGAAGAAAGATTTTCTTTCCCCTCAAGACCCATCATATAGAATTCCAAGGGCTCTCATTTTGTTTATCCTCTTGCTGGGAAGCATAAACAGCTGAAATTTCAGCCTGGTGATGGCCCTATATTTGCAGCTCTATTGCACCTGACCTTGCTACTGAATATGCACACAGTGTTTGTAAAAGGAGAAGGCATGAATAAGAGTTGGCTGGAATTCAATAGAAAGAGACTGAGACCAGATCAACAAAATGAGAAAGTAATAGCAATTTTATAATGAGAATGATCACCCGTTTGTCAGTTCACATGGGAACAGAATTGTTGGGCTCTTGGTAGTGGATCCATAGCCAAATATCCTTGTCCAGCAATTCTTGGTTTCTTTACCTTATCTGGGTAATAACATCCATTTCTGTCTGGTATGGATATGGTTACTCGCTCTGTGTTTTTGCTGTCTTCTCTAGTGTGCCATATATTGAGCTGCTCTTTATCTTAACTTGAAATAGTGTCCCACAAAAGATTGTAGCTCACACCTGGAATACCTCTGGGAGCAACCCTTTGACGAATTTTCTCTGAGCCACAGTGGCTTCCTAGTTTCTAGTGAGAAATTCAACATCAGTTTTGATCTATGGGATGAAGTGTCAAAATCACACTGAAATTCAGTATGCTCTAACTCTTTTTGCTAAACTCCTTTCAGTTCCTCTGGAAAATCTCAACCAGAAGAACTTAAACAGGGACCAGGCTATATGGTTTAATATTCAGGATAGATAGTGACTATTTCTTTTCAACAGCAGTCTTGGCAAACTGAGAATGAGACTTGTAGCATTATTATCAGTTACTGACAACCTACTTTCATTTTCTGAAAATTCCCAAGTACTTAGAATTCTATCTCTGTGCAGTAATTAAGAAGGGTAAAGGTTATTTTGCTCTTTTGATTAAAAATTGAATTTACTTTGTGTTGATGTAAAAGTAGGAAAGGTAATAGCAAATTAGTTTTTGTTCTTTCCATCTGCATTCAAAATTAATATTTAGTACAGCTTTTCTGCTTCATTTTCAGATAGTCAGAATACACAAAGCTAGTAAGATTGTATCACCACTTCTTCTCTCAAAGAAATTTTTGCAATTACATGAGAAATGAATCTATATTAGACTTCAAAAGCTACCATTCTTGGCATCAGAATGGCATCAGAAACTTATGCATTCATGTAGTAGCATTATGATTGGCCTGAAAGAACGTATCTAGATTATGCTGAGCTTTTGAAGCAGTTCATGTAGTGGATTACTTTAAGCATTCATAGTGCATAGAAACCAGTGAGGTAGGTTTCATGGAATCATATCAAGACCAAAAACCCCATAATGGCTATTGGCAACTGGTAAGCTTGCTGCCCTTGGGCTATCATCCAGAAAGAACATAGTTTCAGTAAACAAGAAGTGGGATTACCATTTGATGATGTTCAAGAGAAAAATGAATGGGGATGAAGAGGGGTCTGGATGAGATACATCTAATTATGAACGATAAGACTTGCGCATTATATCTATGATAGGTGGATGGATAGACAGACAGACAGAGAGATAAAAAGCTACTAAAGAAGAGATCAGACTCTCAAAACATCATATTAATCTTCAGGGCTAAACTTTATATTCCTGAGTTTGAATAGACTTTTTATAGGGAATTATAGCTATACATAGCACTACAATTTTGAGATTTTAGCTCCACAAAAATCAGGAAAATGTTGGCTTTGAAGCAGAGGTAGTCAGGAAATTTAGAGTCAGGTCATGATTCCATCTTTCAAAATGGTGGTAGTGACAGGAGACAAAAATATACTGGAAATTTTTATAATTGCTGCAAAAGTAAATAAAATGTTTAAAATTACCATTAAAAAAGGAAGTCACTCCCAAGTTGTTTCTATATCGACTCTTACAAGGTCAGAATTTGCTTGGAGATTACTATCTCTAACGACTTGTGTCATGGGTTCCCACTCAAGGAGACAAACTCTCAAGGATACTTTTTATTTGACTAAAAGCTCCTTAGTCTATTACTTGTAAGTTGATTACTCCATTTCTTTAAACAATATACTTCTTTATTGCTGTAGTGAGTAGGTTTAGTACTTACAATGTCACAAATACCTGAACTAGTTAAGTTATGGCAGCTGTAGGTAACATTTGTCAGTATTTTCTGACTCTTACATAAGTATGACAATAAAATTTGCATTTGAACAAGGGCTCCCCTCTTCCTTCCCCTAGAATAAATTCAAAGGATCACAATGACATAAAATATCAATGTTTTAGAGAAAGCACAAAATTAACAAGTCAGCTCATAATATGGCTTTATAAAAGATATTTTTATGCTGACAGTCCCTTAATGACAGGCTCCAATGCAGATTTTGGCTTCGGCTTGTTAGATAATGGTACACAACAAGGATACCCTTGATGTTTCCCATCAGGAGACAAACAGTAATTTGGATCAACTTTATATTAACATAAAGAAAATTTCTCACTGGATTCACAGTGATAAAAAAAATTTTATAAATATTGCAATGATTTTGAGGTATTTTTTGGCTATTTCTGTTGCTTGTAGAGCAACTGATGAATCAATACAAATAAGCTTTGCTAGATCATATCATGGAAAAAAGATTATGTAATAAATTTTATATGTTAATATTTGAAGACATTAAATGGATGTTCAGAAAAGATGAGGTATTTGGAGTTTCTGAAGGCTAAAGTTATTTGTTTTCTAAAAATTAGATGGATATTTAAGTATAAGCTTTCACAGTCAGCATACCTTAATACTTCAACTGGAAATATTTGGTAATTTTAAAAGATTAAATTGTAATATACTCATTCTGTTTCAGTCAACATATTTTAAAATAAAATACAGAAAAATTTTCCATTTTTTTTCACAAGATTGCAAGGTACTTTGTACATGTTTCCTCTGTAATTGGATTTAAAAGTCAGAAAAGAAACTCAATTCACTGAATTTTCAAATATTATATAATTAGTATAACATTGCCATTTGAGTAACAATATGAATATCAACTAGGAAAAAATGACAGCAATTCCAGTTAAAGACAATATATTAGCCAAAATATTCTTGTTCTTAACTACTTACATGTTACTCTTTGGAATACAATGCATGGAACAGAACGAGTTTTTAGTGTTGTACATCTTTGCCTTCTGAAATGAAATAACCTTATGTCAGTGCAAAATACATTTGTGCAGGGTTGTTTTCTGCCTGGTAGTGAAGCTCTATTGAAGACAACTCTGGGAATTCATAACTGTGCCTTTGCAAATTCATAAGTAATGTTGAACTATATCAATAAAATAACCTAAATATTTTTAAGAGGATGCATTTCTGGTTAAAACTACAATCATACTTAATACAAATTTAGTTTTTCTAGAAAGAATTGTTTACAATGTTGTATTATTTAAACTCACCATTAGCCTCATGACATTATAACCAACTCTAGATTTTTCCTTTAAATTCCATTGGCCATAAAAATAAAGTCCTCTCAGATGGTT
>NW_008668783.1:50857-53932 GCF_000695815.1 Acanthisitta chloris
AAAGTAAAGAGAGGTCAAAATACTCTGGAGCTGCCAGGCTGCAGATGGAAGTACTGCTTGAACAGTTTTTGATGTTTATTCTCAGTCGGGACAAACTGAAAAGTGTTAGAACTTCAGTCAATGGTGATACAAGATAGTGTTTTCCTTTCAGTGATTTCTGATAGTTGAAATATAAGGCTCATGAGCAAAATACTATTTCTCTTGGAGTATTTAAAAATGAAAATATTTTTAATCTCCAAAAGAGCTAGTCTTCAGTTAACCCTAACTTATGCTCTTAACCTATAGGTAAATGCATAGAAACCAAAACAAAGCTGCAGTATGAGATACTTTTAAACAACCTCTTCTTAGGAGTTAACATCTCTCTGTAGTGGGTCAACAGTCCCTGGTGTGTGTTGGTGGGAATATACATTATACTCACTTTGTAAAATGAGAGTAATATAACACCCTCTGGTATAGTTAATAAATGTTGTCAATAAAAACCAAGAGTTGGACTCAATGATCCTCATGGGTCCCTTCCAAGTCTGAATATTCTCTGATTCTGTGAATGTGCATATAGCTTAGTTTTAGTACAGTTCTTGACTGCAGCCTCCTAAACTTGGTCCACTTTTGCGGTTACAAATCTGTAGGGATTATGCCAAATATCTCTGTGCTCTGACCATGAGACCAAGGCAAAAGTGTTTACTTGATGCCAATACATAGTTTCTATCTAATAGCATCAGTCTGTGCATCACTGAGCGTCTCTTTTCCTGACCTTATTACTTTACTGGAATTAAGCTTGAAACAATCTGATGTCAGCTACTGTATATCTACTTTTATTGCTAGCCTTGCTGAGGCACTCCATATTGCTAGTGCTGCATCTCATTTCAGATAGGTTGAACCACATATATACTCTCTAGTTTATTGAAAGCCTGATAGATTGCTTTCCACATTCCACAATGGCAGGAAAGTCTTTTTCATGCATGTTGGAGAACAAATGTAAATTCACAAGTATATAGCTGACCAAAATTAATAGGGTTTATTTTCTTGGTGTTATGAATAAATCCACCATATCTCCAGATAAGAGAAAGAATAGTATCATGTAGCTGGCTTCAGTTCAGCATTTTTTGATTCAGCGGCAGTTTCAAATGTATTTGAAAAATCTGTAAAAGTTATGATGATAGATTTAAAAATATTTTCTTGACAACAAAGACACACTAAAATTAATTGTAAGGATTGAATAAAATGCAGACTACATCAAATTGAGGCAAACTTTCACTGTCTATCCACCCCCCCATCTCCTTTGTCTCTCTCCCCATTACCATATACACTTAGCAGCATCCTGCAGAGTTCCACTTCAGTCAAATGAAATTCAGTGATAAAAATCACTCAATAGCTCCATTAAAACAAAACTAAAATTATTCCTAGGACAATGTCTAGATATTAATATATTTAGAAGCTACCTTGATATATCTTAATATATATCTTAATATTTGGAAGCTATAAAAGGTATTTACATAACTTTTCTGTGTGTTGAGTCTGATCCTGGTCTTTGAAAAATAGTCAAGACTTCGGTGACATGAGAAAAAAGATTTTTCCCTAGCAGTCTAACCTCCACTATTCATTCCCCCACTATTTGCTGAGGAGACTCAGGGAAGAAAAAGAAGCCTTCAGGAGGTGGGAGGACAAATGGACTGGGAGGAATTCAGAGAAGTTGTAAGAGAAGCTAGAGACACAGTCAGGGAAGTTAAGGCACAGCAAGAATTGAGGCTGGCCAGGGATATTAAGGATAACAAGAAAGACTTCTTGTATGGTATGCCTCATCTAAAAGGAAGGCTAGGAATAATGTGGGCCCTCTCTGGAAGGAAATGGGAGAACTGGCTACCCTGCATATAGTAAAGACTGATGTTCTTAGTGCCTTCTTTTCCTCAGTCTTCAACTCCACATGCTCTAGTCATTCTGGCCAGACCAAGAAGGTCAAAGGTGGAGACTGGTAGAATGAAACCCCTGAGCCCACTGTAGAAGGGGATTAGGTTCGAGACCCTCTAAGGAACCTGAATGTGCATAAGTCCATGGGTCCTGATGAGATTCATCCTCGAGTTCTGAGGAAGTGTCAGATGTAGTTGCTAAGCCATTATCTATAATTTTTGAGAAATTTTGGCAGTCAAGTGAAATCCCTGATGACTGGAAAAAGGGAAATATAACTCCCATTTTTAAAAAGGGGAAAGCAGAAGGATCAGGGAACTATCGACCAGTCAGTCTCACCTGTGTGCCTGGCAAGGTCATGGAGCAGGATCTCCTGGAAGCTATGCTTAGGCACATGAAAAACAAAGGTGATCAGTAATAACCACCATGGTTAGAGGCAAGAGGCAAGTCATGCCTTCTATGCTGAGGCCACTGAATTTGTAGATAGGGGCAGAGAAACTCATATTATCTACCTGGACTTATGCAAGGTGTTTGACACTGTCCCGCACAACATCCTTGTCTCTAAATTGGAGAGGCAGGGATTTGATGGATGGACAACTGAGAGGATAAAGAACTGGGTGGATGGTTGCACGCAGAGAGTTGTGGTCAGCGGCTCATTGTCCATGTGTAGGCTAATGATGAGTAGTGTCCCTTGGGCAGTGATGGGGTGGATACTGTTCAACATCTTTGTCAGTGACATGGACAGTGGGATTCAGTGCACCCTCAGCAAGTTTTCTGATGACACCAAGCTGTGTGGGGCAGTCAACGAGCTGGAGGGAAGGGATGCCATTCAAAGGGACTTCGACAGGCTTGAGAGGTGGCCCAATGCAAACCTCATGAAGTTTAGCAAAATGAAGTGCAAGGTCCTACATCTGGGCCATGGCAATCCCAAGCACACCTAGAGTTTGGGTGGGAAAGTAATTGAAACCAGCAGTGAGGAGAAAGACTTGGGAGTGACAGTGGATGAGAAACTCTCAGTGAACTGGCAGTGTGCACCAGCAGCCCAGAAAGCCAATCGAATCTTGGGCTGCATCAAAAGGACTGTGGGCAGCAGGTCAAAAGAGGTGATTCTCCCCTCTACTACTCTGCTCTCTTGAGACCCCACATACAATTCTGGTGTCCTCAACACAAGAA
>NW_008668784.1:0-228 GCF_000695815.1 Acanthisitta chloris
CCGACCACTACCCCTAACCCTAACGCTAAACCTCAACCTAACCGTAACCCTACACCTACAACAACTACTATCCCTACCCCTAACCTTAACCCAAATCCTAACCCTAATCCAAGCCCTAACCCTAACCTTAACCCTAATCCAAACCCTAACCCTCAACCTAACCCAATCCATAACCCTAACCCTAAACCCTAAGCCAAAGCCAAAACCTAACCCTACCCCTAACCCAAA
>NW_008668784.1:561-2315 GCF_000695815.1 Acanthisitta chloris
CAAGAAAAACCTTGATTTCAGCTACCAAAACTGCTGCTAGGCACTCCAAATTCCCTCCTGCAGCTTTCAACTGCTCTGATCTCTCTCTAAAACTAGATTTCATTCACTTCAACTAAAATTGACACCTGCAAAGTGTGTTTCTGTAATTCAAACTAGCATATTCTACACGAAAAAACCTTGATTTCAGCTATCGAACCTGCTGCGGGTAAACCAAATCCTTCCCTGCTGCTTTCAACTGCTCTGATCTCTCTCTAAAACTAGATTTCATTCACTTCAACAGCAGTTGACACCTCCAAAGTGTGTTTCTGCATACCCAAAAGTGGCATATTCTACAAGAAAAACCTTGATTTCAGCTACCAAAACTGCTGCCGGCCAAACCAAATTCTTTCCTGCAGCTTTCAACTGCTCTGCTCTCTCTCTCAAACTAGATTTCATTCACCGTAACCCTACCACTCACCCTAACCGAAACGCTAAACCTCAACCGAACAGTAACCCTACCCCAACCACTACTCCTACCCCTGCCCCAACCCTAACCCAAATCCTAACTCGAGGCCTAAACATAACCCTAACCCTAACCCTAACCCAAATCCTAACTCGAGGCCTAAACATAACCCTAACCCTAACCCTAACCCCAACCCTAACCCTAACCCTAACCCTAACTCTAACACTAACCCTAACCCAAACCCTAACCTTAACCCTAACCCTAAACCTAACTCTAAATCCTAAACACTAAACTTTAAGCCAAAGCCAAAACCTAACTCTAACCCTAACCCTAACCCTAACTCTTACCCTAACCCTAACCCTAGCCCTAACACTAACTCTAACTCTAACCCCAAACCTATCACTAAACTTACCTGCTGCAAGGCACTCCAAATTCCTCCCTGCATCTTGCAACTGCTCAGATCTCTCTCTAAAACTAGACTTCATGCACATCAACAGCAGTTAACACCTGTGTTTCTGTAATTCAAACAGCATATTCTACAAGAAAAAACCTTGATATCAGCTACCAAAACTGCTGCTAGGCAATCCAAATTCCTCCCTGCCGGTTTCAACTGCTCTGATCTCGCTCTTAAACTAGATTTCATTCACTTCAACTGCAGTTGAGACCTGCAAAGTGTGTTTCTGTAACTCGAACTAGGAGAATCTACAAGAAAAACCTTGATTTCAGCCTCCAAAATTGCTGCCAGGCAACCCAAATTCTTTCCTGCAGCTTTCAACTGCTCTGATCTCACTCTAAAATGAGATTTCATGCACTTCAACAGCAGTTGACACCTGCAAAGTGTGATTCTGTAACTCAAACTAGCTTATTCAACAAGAATAATCCTTGATTTCAGCCACCAAAACTGCTGCTAGGGACTCCAATTTCTGTCCTGCAGCTTTCAACTGCTCTGATCTCTCTCTAAAACTTGATTTCATTCACCCTAACCCTACCACTCACCCTATCCCTAACGTCAAAACCTCAACCTGGCCGTAACCCTACCCCTTCCACTACTCCTACGCCTACCCCTAACCCTAACCCAAATCCTAGCTCTAAGCCTAAACATATCCCTAACCCTAACCCTAATCCTAACCCTAATCGGAACCCTAACCCTAACAATAACCCTAAAAATAACCCTAACCTGAAGCCTAAACTTAACCCTAATCCAAACCGTAATTCTAACACTAACCCAATCCATAACCCCAACCCTAAACCCTAAGCCTCTAACCCAATCCAAAACCCCAACCCCAAACCCTAAGCCAATTGCAAAACCTAT
>NW_008668785.1:0-1266 GCF_000695815.1 Acanthisitta chloris
CCTGGAGAAGAGAGCATATATCTGCTCCCATCCCCTGATGTCAGGGACTGGAGGAAAAGTTGTGTTTTTCTTGTTGTTCCTTTCATTTATTTTTCTCTTCCAAGGAGACGGAGCGAGACAGGTTGGAAGCCCTGGGATCACACTGTCAGGAGCTCTGAGGGGTTCAGAATAATCTGTGCTAACTTCTCAGCTCTACCCTCACCAACTCCCATGCATGGTTCCAGTTTAGCTTACCTGATCGAAGAGGTATTGTGCTTTAGGAACTGAGTTATTGCTGATAAACAGGGCTTTTTCTTTGAGTTTTTTTTTCTTAATAAACTTCCAGCCCTTTTACAAGGGAAATTAATATTTTATAGGTTAAAGTCCTTTCTGACTGTGACAGAGATCAGAAAACCTCATGTACAAAACATGTACAAAACCAGAAGTGGCCTCATAGTTGTGCCAGGGGAGCTTTAGATTAGATGTTAGGAAAAATTTCTTCAGGCAAAGGGTTGTCAAGCACTGGCACGGGCTGCCGAGGGAAGTGATGGAGTCACCATCCCTGGATGTGTTCAAAAAACATGTGGCTGTGGCACCTGGGGACATGGTTAGTGGTGAACAGGGTGGTGCTGAGTTGACAGTTGGACTCGATGATCTTAACAGGCTTTTCCAACTATAACAATTTGATGATTCTAAGTATCAAGAAACAACTGAAAGGCCAAGACAACAAGTATTTTCTGTAGAAAAGGTTTCCCCTTGTTTACTAAAAGCTTAACCACAATACCAAATGTGAAAATAACCCCCAACCTTCTCTTCCAGCAGCAGAACCTGTCTCTCTTCCCCATCCTTCACAGCATCTCACAGCCTGCAAGCTCTCCCTGCTTTCCATCTCCTGCACCCAACAGACTTGCCGGTCCTGTGCAAGTTGCAAAAGCAAAGCAAAGTGTCTGCAGCATTCTCCCTGATATGCAAATGCCAATGGTGTAGTAGTAATTACTGAAGACAGAAACAGGGTATGTGTGCATGCTCACCCTTACAACCGCTGCACCAGGATGCTCAAAGCATCCTGAAAGCAGCCCCAGCCCCACCGGGAATGCAATGTGGCATGAAAGGGGAAACGAAGCTCAGCGTTTTGGTGCTGCATGCCTCTGCCTTAAAATCTTTACATATTACTTTTGATTTGAAATCACTCTGAGTTTACATATTTTTCCACTTGGATGTAAAAGAAGAAAACTAGATGTGATACCTTGGATGGGATAGGGAAAAGCCCCAACGCAACCACCTTTT
>NW_008668785.1:1281-12415 GCF_000695815.1 Acanthisitta chloris
GCTGATGAACTTGGGACATGATGGACTGTGAGATCCAGATTTCCTGCCAGTTTCACATCGTCCATCCAGCCAGAGTCAAAGCCTTTCTTTAATAAAAACCAAACCCAGGAACTCTGATGAAAACCTGATTTTAGCTGTGACCAAGGTACATGCAGACGTGGAGTAGAAAACCCTGCTCTAGTTGGACTCAGCTGTATGGCCAAATCACCTGAAAGTAAATCCCTTGCAGTTATTGTGGGCACTTGAAAATGTGTTTGTTAACTTTGAAATGAATAATGAAAAATGTGACTTTTCCTAAAACGACAGTTATATTCTTGTGTAATAAAGCGCAGATGCCAAAAAGGATTTCAGTCTTTTAAAAGAAATCTTTGGGAAAATAGCACCAAGGCTGCTCTGGCTAACTTTGCTGGAGCTGCTCCAGTCTCCCTTGCAAACATGACACAACACATGTTGTCACTTTGCTTTGATTTGGGAGCACAGTTCCAGGGAGCTCCAGCAGGTGCAGCCAGCCCTCATCCACCCTTTCCACCACCTTCCACCTCCCAGGAATGTAAAGTTTCCCAGCAACAAGAAACTTCCTTTGGTCCCATCCTTCTGAGGGGGAATGGCAGGGAAACTCATCCCAAAGAAGGAAGTGTGTGGCACAGCCAAGCTCCGAAGATGAAGAGCAGAGACTGGGACAGCTGTCCTCCCAGCTGCACCTCCAGCCCCCACCACGGGCTCTGAGCAGCACTGCTCCTCCTCATCCTCCTGCCTCTGCAGGGATTCTGGAGGCCAGGGCAGCAGCCAGGGCTGGATCCCTGTTGGATGTATTACAGCAGGCTTGCTCTGGCTTCAGGGAGTGTCCAATTTACACTGCTGAGCAACCAGCTCATTTTTTAAAGTGTTTAAACTGCAAAATGGAGTTCAAGTTTCACATATAGTTTTATTAGAGGGCAGAATTGTGGCCAACTGTTTATCTAGTGTCTGGCCTAAGTGCTGATAAAGACTTGGCTGCAATTTATATAATCTGCCATTAATAAACGCAATTTATGATAGTCTCAACGAAAGACATGACCACTGCTGGCTCTGTTAACAGCGTGCTGGGCAGAGGCCAGGGATTTAGTCTGTATAAAGACAAGACTTAATTCATTTCTTGTCCCTAAATGCTTGTGATCTAGGTCAGGCCCAAGACAAAAGACAATATAAACCTAAAGGCTCTCCATCAGAGCTGCCAGGCTCTGCTAATATGAGCTCAGTTGCTTTAACACAACCCAATACCCCAACTTGATAATCCCAAATACCCATCTAAAGCAAATACTGGTTGTAATAACCACATTCCAGTCAAAGTGATAAGCCCTGAACCTGACACAATAGATGTACAAGCTTCATTTTACACACCAGAAGTAGTTCTGAAGCACGGTGGAACAAAGCACAGCTCATAAACACCTTCTCAGGAATGGAGACCTTGAGATCAGAGACAGAGAAAACCCATTACATCAGGTAGTCCAGGACCCCTTCTCTGCTCTGTCTCCACCCTCTTTTCTTTTTTGGCTGCCCTTTGCAGCCTGTGAGCTGGCACAGACTGTCCCTGTGCTTTGCCTTTGCCCAGGGCTCAGCCCAAGGCCAGGCCCCAGCTCCAGATGGGGTGCTTGGTGCTTCTCTGTGTGGCAGCTGCTGAGCACCCACTGCAAACTCTCAGGACGAACAGCACGTGCAAACTGACAAAAAATAAACATACAGGAATAACTTTGGTTTCCATTCATGATGCCTGATCTGAACAAAATTAATTCAAGGAAATCAGTTTACTTGGCAAATGCTGTCATATTTAAACCCAGCTTAACAAAGATTGCCTAGAGAAGCTGTGGGTGCCTCAACCCTGGAAGTGTTCCAGGCCAGGCTGGACAGGGCTTGGAGCAACCTGGGCTAGTGGAAGGTGTCCCTGCCCATGACAGGGGGTGGAATGAGATGAGCTTTAAGGTCCTCTCCAACCCAAATCATTCTGTGACTCTATAATTCTATATTCCATTGCCTACAATAGATTTAAAATTTACACTTACCCTTAGTGGAATGTACACAAACCTGATCCTTATGGAAGCTCTGTGTATTTAAGGGAACCTGTATTGAAAGTACACTTGAGAGTTCCAATTCATCCTTTGAAAAATTCCATGGCCCTATCTGAGAGCCAAGAGACATTTCTTTTCAAGATCTGTGATGAATGAGATCCAGACCCAGGACTGTTTCATAAAGTATCATGCATGCCAAAATGTTCATCCAAAGAAAAATTCCAAGAACAATTATGAGGATTCTAAATATCAAATAACTAGTTCTGCTTTATTCAAAGCAAAAGAGAAATTTATAAATGCACGGACAAATCACTTTAACAATACATGTCAGAAGACATTAAGAGGCAGGTATCGACGATAATGTCCAAAATATTACTAAAGGAGTGATTTTTGGATTATCTTTTCAGTGTCTTATATCACTGTGATTTAGTGCTAAAGGATCCCAATGTGCTTACTCATTTTAACATGGAATTTAATCACCAGAATTTAATTCCTCCAGATAACCTGACTGCAACAGGGTGAAATTCAAAGCAGACAATGCAAACAACAGCAAATGCTGCAAAATTTCACTAAAAGAAAAAACATTTTAAAAATCATCTAGGCTCTTTTCCCTCTCTATCCCCACTTCCTTTGAACTTCTTCAATACTCCCAACCAGACAGAACAAAAATTCTTTGCATCAAAGGTTATGCTGCTGCTAAAATTTGGCTCCAGGTATGAAGTTGTGCAGAGCAAATTTTATCTGACAGTTCTTACCAAGAAACACTGCTCACAGGTCCTCTCCCTGGTCTGTCCACCCTGCTCCTAAATCCCTTCACATGGTATGATCTCTATGACTGCTGGCTATGGGTTGCATTGTGTTCAAACATTTCCAACATGCAGTCCTACCACTGCTGATCTCCAAAGGGACCTAAGAGCAAGAGAGAGCTGATCTCCATTAGACAAAGTCTGAAAATGCCACAGCAGACAAACTGCTGCTGAGCATTTAGGAACCTGGGTAACCCTGGCAGTGCAAATGAAGCAGAGATGGAGATGAACCTTATTTACAGCCACTAGTTAGAGAGAATGTGGTCACTTTTGAACCCAAGACAAAACCTGGCCATGCAGGGGGTGACAGATCATACAGTGTATCTGCTGCGTTGCAAGGAACAGTGCTGCTGCTCCAAGGTTACTGCCAGGCACCTTAGCCCCTCACCACTGCAATGCAGGCAAAACATCCAGAAGAAAATCAGCATAGATCAGAGCCCTGAAGACACTCTTCGATTTGTCTCTCAAACACAGGAATCCCTCAGGTATTGAGGTGTGACTGAGACATCTGTGGCATCCCAAGCAGAACAGCCAAACCTGTGAATATTTCTGTGCTAAAAAATAATCCACAACTGAACTTTAACATACCCATAACCATTTCTGTTAATACTGAGGAGCAGAGGTCTTGAGTAAAAGACACCAAACTGGAACAAGGTTACCCAGAGAGGTTGTGTACTCCCCATCCCTGGAAGTGTCCAAGGCCATGTTGGATGGGACTTGGAGCAACCTGAGCTAGTAGAAGGTGATCCTGCCCATGGCAGGGGGTTGGAACTGGATGAGTTTTAAGGTACTTCCAACCCCAGCCATTCTGGGATTCTAGAAAACATTACAGGGCTGAGCCAGAGTCTGTTTAAAGAACACACATATGAGACTGAGGTGAACCATAATGCTCATACATCACATCACTAAAGCACTTTGTAACAACACTTACAATGTGCTTGAAAAAGCATTCTGCAACTTCAGTAGTGACACATTTATAGAGAACACTACTTGCAAGCAACAAGGCTATTCAATGTGCTGTATAATGGTCTATTACACATGGCCCAGGTGGCTTTCATTCACAGGCTGCACCCACTGGGCTTGTTGGCCAGGCACCCCTTGGTAACATACAGGAGACAAGCTGGGACTATGGAAAAGAGAATTGCACATTTCCTTGACTCAGAGAGGAATCGAGAACACGTTGGGTTACACAGAAAAGAGCTCAGCCTAAAGAAATGAAACTGCTTTGCTAGAGAGCATAAAGAGAAAGAGCCTCTCAAAGCCCACAGGCAGCACCCCAGGGCCCCATGCTGGCTGTCCCCACGCTCAGGGTTGGCCACAGCTGGTGCTTCCCAAGCAGCTGATGCAGCTGAGAGTGTCCCTTGTCCAGTTTGCTCTGCTCCAGTGTGACATGTCAGTATTTTACAGCTCATCCAGTAAACTGGGCTGATCTGGGCAACGTGCCCATTTGCTTTTGAGGGGTGATTTTTGTGTTTTTCTTTTAATTTTGTGAACATATGCAGAACCTATTGAACATAGGCATTTATGACTGTTTTCACCACAGATTTAACTCGAGTTTGCTGCACTCAAGTTAACTCCCCTTGCATTAGCTGCACTTAATGACAGCAGAGCCAGCATTCCATATTATCCAAACTGCACAGAGATTGCATTAGCAAGTGGGTGGCTGTGCTAGCTCAGGTTGGAAGCAACATCCCCAGAGAGGAGGCAGCCCCAGTTCCAAAACACAAATAACTTTGCATATGCAGACAGGCCTGAGAGGTACAGCTAGAGGTAAAGCTGCAGTGAGTGCAGACCTCTGCAAAAATTACCTACCAGCTGGTTTGATGCACAAGAGAGTTTCCTGCAGTCCTGTAGTAAATTTTAATGACAAACCCAACTGCTCCCCTAATAAAATGAACACAAACCAATTTTACATTTATCATTGCTTATGTACTTGATTTGCACCTCTAGCTGTATCAAAGTGATCAAGCTCTCTAGATTTCCAACCACAAGCAGCTATTAGTTACTCATTCTTGATATTCCTCTTTTCCTAGCAGGGTTGTGTTCTGACCTCACCCTGTTTTTACAAGAAGCTTTAGAGCTACACATCTCAGGCATCTGTCAGTCAAAACTCCCTTTCCCATCTGGCTGTCTTTCAGTCAAACTCAAGCCCCAAGAGACCTTTGCACTAACACAAGTCTCGGAACACAAGAGAAGTTTTTCAGTGCACATGAGAGGAATTCACCACAATTATAACAACAGAAATGAATAGAGCTATCACGCATTTGTCAGTGAAATAGTGCTTGCTGGCAGCATTCAGAATGGATGCTTTCTGACTACAGCACAGAAGTGCTTCCTAGGAGTGAAAAACATGCCAGTTTACCTTCCAGGTACCAACCCTGCTGGTGATGTTTACTGGGGTTCAGACATTTGGACTGCAATGTTCATCTGCCATTAGACAGTTCTACTATTTTTACTTTTTTATGTGCCATGAGGTTCTTTACATGTCCATTATTAATAAAACACCACCAGATTTTCCAAATACAAGGGGTATTTGGGATAGGCTGTATTTGTGGGGAGCAGACACCTCTACTCATCAGGGAGAGAGCTGCTGAAAAGCAGCAAGAGGTGTTGCAGATAAAAGCACACAGGTATTGACACTGCAGAGGAACTGACTGATTAATACTTCCAAACTCTTCTGTCTCTTCATGGTTTTAGCACCACTTTATCAAAGCTGAATTCACTTTGAGACACTTCAGTGATTCACAGTGACTTAGCAGAGCCAGGTCTGTAACTTAGCCCAGGTTCCCTCTCCAATCTGCAGGCTCTGATGCACCAGGTAAAAGGAAATCAACAGTTCTTGGAGGAGACGCATTTATCTGATTCAGGAGAGACAACTTCCCAATTCAGTAGGTCCATGATGCAATGGAAATGAGTTGTGGGATTTAACACAAGAATAACTACTACTCTATTCAGGTATTCCTCAAGGTTATAGCAGCTCTGTGAATGCAGTCACAATCCTTAAACATCTAGCTCTATTCCTGCTACCACCTGGGACTAGGTCACAGCCAAACACTGATCAGTGACAGCAGCAGCAAATTCTGTTCATTTACTCTGAAGCATCTCTATATTCTCCTGTTTGGATATGACTGCAGAAAACAATGCTTTTGTGGACTGTCTACTTCTGCAGTTCTTCTGAGACAAAGACAGAAAAAGAATTGTATCTTCTTGCTTCTCTACCCAGGGGAAGCCAAGCTCTGCCATGGACACCAGCCTTGCATGCACGTCCAGAGCACCATTCCCATGGTCCTCTTCATGCTCCCCCAGCCAGTGCACAGGGGTATCATCAGCTGGTACAGCACAAGATCATCACACCAGCTCTGCCATCACCAGTCTGCCCTTTGGAGAGATCCCAAATAGGGAGAAACTCTCCCTCAGCCAGCTGCCCACTGCCTCCCCATGGAGCTCTCACAGGGCAGGTGTGGGACCTACCTTCTTGGGCAGGCCTTGTCAGTGTGCTTCAGAGCAAAGGCCAAAGCTTACCAAGCCTGAAAATTACTAGAAAAATAGACATGAGCCTGACTAATTGCTCACAGACCGTAGAATCACAGAATCTCTTGAGCTGGAGTAGGTCCAACCCCAGGCCCTGCACAGGACACCCCAGCAATCCCACCGTGTGCCTGAGAGCAGTGTCCAAACACTCCTTGAGCTCTGTCAGGCTTGGGGCTGCAACCACTGCCCTGAGGAGTTGTTCCAGTACCCAAACACCTCTGGGGGAAGAATCTTTTCCTGATATCCAACCTAAACCTCCCCTGACACAGCTCCAGCTGTTCCCTCAGGTCCTGTCACTGGTCACAGAGATAAGAGATCAGGGCTGCCCCTCAGCTGCCCCTCATGAGGAAGCTGCAGACCATGGTGGGGTCTCACCTCAGTCTTCTCTTCTCCAGGCTCAACAGATCAAGTGCCCTCAGCCACTCTTTATATGGTCCCTCCAGACCCTTCACCCAGCCAATGCTCAGCTCTGAACATTGCAGGGTCTTCTAGTGTTGCTCTGCTTTCCTCGAGGTGCTGAGCAGTAAGCTCAGGTGCTCACTTTCCCCTGGGGAAGGGCAGCACAGCTATCTGTCTTTGGGCACCCATTCAGCTCAAAGCAGAATCTGAGCACAGGGCAACACTGTGCATAGTTACAGTGCAAAATAAAAACATCCATCTCACCCGAGGCGAAGTTAAGGCAATAGAAAGACAACTCTTGTCATTTGGCGTTTTACACGTGCAGTGATTAATTTCCCCAATAATAATGAGGCAGTGTCCTCTAGTGGTTCCAGCTTGGGGCATGGTGTGAGGAGCCCAGGAGGCCACATGCTCTGCATGGCCTTTGGCAGCTCACAGCAGTTGAGTTCCATAAGCCACTGGGATGCCTAACATGCACTAAAGGAGCATATATTTTCAAAACTAGGGTCCCAGCCAGCACTTTCTGATGCCCTACTTGCAAGGTTAGGACATTTTATTCCTTTAAGAAGTCACAAAGACACCTCCCAGTGTTAGCATAACACTTCTGCAAGGACAGAATAGGCATGGACAGCCCTTCATCACACAGAGAAACTGCTGAGAGGCCTGTAATGTGAAATATTCTAGCTCTGCTTCCCAAATTTCTCTTTAAAAAATGGACATCAAGCCACTCACTGTGAAGACTTCTGAAATCAGCTCAAATCATGCACATCCTAGAATAAGGGAGTTCTAGGGGATCCAGCACATCATGGGATCATAAATGCTGAGCATGCTGAGACTCTGTGGAGCATTAGTGCCCTGTTTTACTATAAAACTACTGTATTATCAACATCTTTAGGCTGGAGTGGCAAACCAAGGAAGAGATTTTTTGTTCCACATGCAAATCACACTGTTCTTTCAGCTGAAAATAATTCATTAATTTCTTGGACTACCTCTGAACAACTTAATAAAAAATGCTAAAGCCAAGAAATGTCTGTAGGAGACTCCAGCTATGCTATCAGCCAGTTTTAGATTAGAACACAGGTGCACTGCAAATCTTACCTTTGATTAAGTGAAGCTTTCTGTATTTTCCCTAGAAAAGTGACAGTCCATAAAAAGACCAGCTCAACACAGGTCTAAACACAGGACTAAAAATCAGTTGTACTGAATTGAGCCATTGTCATCAAGTTCCCAGTTAGTATAGTCACAACAAGATGACTAGCTCAGGGATTTTTAAGATCTCCTGTATACAGTGGTTTGATTTATGCCAAGTACAATTCTGAAAGCATAGCTCACTTCTGCCTCAGCCCAGACTTAAGCCATTGGACCCTGGACATATTATCCCAGGTTAGTTTGATTAAAAATATTGTAATTAATAGTATTAGACTAGATAAATACTCAATGTAACCAAATGAATCTCATCCAAAGCATGTAACACAAGTGCTAGCTGAAAGCAGAAGGGATGGAAATCTTTTTAATCAGACCTCTCCACTAAGAGTATGTCATCCAGCACATACAATAAATACTCTCAGCTCATTGCAAAGTTGGTGGATTTCCAAGCAATAAGGACTGTGATACATGGAGACATGTTACTAGGAAACTTGATGAAATGCTATAGTTGAGAGAAAATTTTCTGACCTAGTGGGAGTCCTGGAATTTCTCAGAGCATTGCATATTTCTAGCTGCATTTCAGCCAAAAGCAGCAGGCCAGCCTTCAACATTAAATGTTTCTCCAGAGCACTCACAGCCTCTACAATGGAGACAGAAAGCCTAATCACATTTTAATTGAGCCAAATCAGACTTCCAAATTCAACACACATTCAAGAGATATTTTCCCCAATTAAAATATAGAACCACTAGGCCCTTCTGCATAAGCAAGGAACTCAGACAGGACAGATTGGAAGGTTTCAATATGACTACACACACAGATGAGAACACATCAGCTAACAGTGTTCCCATAAAAAGGCTCATTGGCATTGCCTTCTCTTCAGGGCACTGGATTTCTCTCTCCAAGATTATGCAACCTACCAAAACAGCTGGGATTCCCATTAGCTGATTGTAAACACTGGTCATCTTTCCCATTGCCATGTTTTTTCAGACTCTTCCCTGTGGAGAGAGACTGAATAAGGATGGTGGTGAGATTGCCACAGTGCTAGAGAGGAGATTTACTGGAAACAAGCTGTGCCACGCAATTATGTTACATAATGAGATGGACAGCTCATGAAAAAATTTACACAGTAGCTCAAGGCTTGTTAAACTGAGAACTTTGGGGGTTTCATTGCAGAGCACTTCATCTGTTGCAAATGCAATAAAATTTCAAATAACTTAATTTTAATACTACACCTCTTATGTTATTGTACCTGTACAATAGACATGCAACATCTGTGTTAGGGGGGATGCTAAGCCAAGACTACACACTCCTGACAGGATCAGCCTATCCTATCAGCAGACTCTGTCTGCTCCTGCCATAACATGTACAAAGCCATATTTGACTCTCACACAGATCATCCCACTGACCTGAGGAACAAGGGGCACTTTGGTGGGAGCAGGTTTTAAGTGGGTCACTGGAAATAACACGTTCACTTCAACATGATGCAATTAAGACTCCTAAATTCAAAAATCAGACTGCACTGAACTATCCCTTGTGCAATATCAGGAGGAAACCTGCCTGACACCAGTCATGTTAACTCCTGGCAGAGTTGCAGTAAGCACAAGTCTTGCTTGTGGGCCCAAAGAACCAGCTGTTTCCAGTGCTGCAGATGCTGCTCCTGAGCAGAACACCAAGACTGCTCAGGAAGCTCCGACACTGAGCAGCTCAGTGGCCAACAAATTCACTTAGCATCCCCCCTGCAAAGCTTAAGCCCCCAAGCAGCACCCAAAGATCTTTTCTGCCTCAGGCTTAAGAGATACAAAGGCAGCAATGACCATTATTTTTATTTTTTTTTTTATTTTGGAGCTGAGATCTGCTGATTGCAGGACGCTTCCACAGCTGACCGGGGGTGGGACCGTGCTGGTTGGCAGGAGATTTAAACGGCCCCAGGGAGCACAAGCAAACAGGAGCAGGCAGGGCAGGGAGGGCAGTTAGTGCAGGAAAGGCAAGCAGGCAGGACACAGCCACCCTGCTTTCTTTTTCCTTTGGTTTTGCTGTATTTTTCTGCAACTCAGCTAGACCCAGCAATGGTATGTACGTGAGTGACAACTGTTGCTGCTACCAGGAGGAATGTTCTAACCCAGGCAGAGCCCTCCATGCAGGACACAGCTGTGCAGGTCACTGAGCACAGAGAGCCTTGGCCTGGAGTTAAGAGTCACACCTGTGTACGGTGTGAGCAGGTGAATAATTTGCTCTGCATGGGGGCAGAGCTCAAGGAAGAAGTAGAAAAGTTAAGCAGCATTAGGGACAGTGGAAGGGAAATAGACTGGCAGAGTCGCACCGGAGCAAACCCAGTAGATGAGGGGAATGGAATCAAGTCCATGATGGAAAAGGTTTCTCCTGAATCCTCTCCTGACACCCATCACATCCCCAGTTGCCCTTAAAAAACAGGTATGAGGACAGCCAAAAGGAAGATCCATCTGGAGGATCTCCAGCTTGCATCCTATCTTCTAGACCCATTACTACCACAGCTACAAAGAAAAAAAGAAGGATAATTTTATTAGGTGACTCCCTTCTGAAGGGAACTGAGGGCCCTATATGCCAACAGGACCCATCCCACAAGGAAGTGCTGCCTACCCAGGGCTCGGGTAAGGGATATCAGTAGGAGACTCCCAGAGCTCATTCAGCCCTCTGATTACTATCCACTGCTAGTAGTCCTGGCTGGCAGTGCTGATATTAACAAAAGAGACATTAGTGTAATTAAAAAGGACTTCAATAAACTGGGCAGACTAGTTAATGGGACAGGAGCACAGGTGGTGTTTGCCTCAGTTCCTGCAGTAGAAGGGATGGATGAGGAGAGGAGTAGGAAAACTCACCTTATCAACAGGTGGGTAAAGGACTGGTGCTACAGGCAGAATTTCAGCTTTTTTGAGCATGGGGTATATTCTGTTGCCAAGCCTGCTAGAGTCAGATGGGCTTCATCTCTCTAGCAGGGGCAAAAGAATAGTAGCCCATAAGTTGGCAGGGCTGATCAGGAGGGCTTTAAACTAGGTTTGAAGGGGGAGGGCTTGAAACCAGGCTTTCTAGAGATGAGCCTCAGGGTGGGAAGCCAGAGTTAGGAGTTAGATCATCATCCTAGCTGAAGTGCATGTACACTAACACACGCAGTATGGGGAACAAACACGAGGAGCTGGAGGCTGTCGTGCAGCAGGAAAGCTATGATGTAG
>NW_008668786.1:0-4345 GCF_000695815.1 Acanthisitta chloris
CCATCCTGGCTAAAACCAGGACATAGACTTACTGGCTTGACTGCTGGTTTCAGTTGGGTCATAGCACAAGGGTCAGAGGAGAGCAATCCTCACTGAGAGAAACCGACCCAGTTCTGTAACTTGATTCGCTACTACTTCCTTCATCCTGCCGTAGTGTAGTTGGTGAAAACTTTGGCAAAGACTTCAGTGATGCAAAAGAACTCCATTGCTGAGCAAGGTGATGGTATTCTACAGCATAAATTTTGTCTTTTGGACTCAGAAATCAGCACTGGAGAAAACACTAGTTCTCATTCCCAGAATAGTTTTCCTCCCTTCATTTACTTAGTTACCTTTATCCAGTATTTTTACCTGCAGCTGTCCACTTGTCCAACTAACATGTTTTCCACTAAAAAAGCTAATCTATATATCCTAAATATATCTGCTTTCATAAACTGAATTTTTGTCATCTTAGAAAATGTGCTTGAACAGTTTAAATCAAATAAGTATTTGAGTACTTAATTGGTTTCTTCAAGTCATAGCTATGAGAGTTGTTGTATTTCTTAGTAATTACATGGAATAAGAAAATGGTAAGAGTAGGAGAGATCCAAGAATTAGTAACTCCTCTTTCAAAACACACAAACTCAGTGCAAAAGTGGTCTTAAGCTCTTTGAAGTCAGTGTCCCTATGAAAATAAAAGCATCTTTTAAGGCTGTGTGAAAGCATTAATAAATTGATAATCTGTTTTTATCCCTAGCTAAGGGTCTGATTTTCAGAGTCATTCATTCTTAGAGTCCAAGTCTCAGTGGTTTTTTCCTCCCCCTAAAGATATTTTTTTAGTATGTGATGGCACTATTAAGACTACAATAATTTCTCTCTAAAAGTGAGTTATAACATATTCTTTTAGTGTCCTAGAACAACTGTTTCGGCACTGCCTAGCTTAGGTTAATCTGTTTGATATTTCATATGATATATACTTTGGTTTGGGGTTATGTGCATATATATATATTTAGTTTTAGCAGATGACTGCATATTTATTTATTTTGGCAATATCATTAATTGTTCAGTAGACGTTTAGCCCCAAATCCCTTAGTTTTTCAGACATACCTAGAACATCTGTTTGTAATTCTGTCTTGAACATTGCCAACACAAATTAGTCTTGGAAGCTCACTTCATACTTCAGCTTAAAATGTTCACAGACATTTTCAAGGTTCATGAGTTTTACAAGAATGATTAATACCAAATATGCACTAATCCAGATTTTCACCCAAGATTTTTATAAGTCTTTACAATTATGAACCTTGCAGTTACCCTTTTCAGTCAGGTAGATACAAGAATTTCTGCTCTCATTGGTTGAGACACTGCTGCTGTTCACCTAACCCGTAGTGTAGGGTGAGGAATGCAGAAAAATAAGATTGTGTGTGTGTGAGATTGATCCATCAGTTCCTTATCTTGTTTTGGTTTTTGTTTTCTGTTTTCTTGGGGGGTTTTTGGCCAAAAAGCTTAACTTGCAGGTTTTGTTTTTTTTTTTTTAAAATGAATGCATTGGTAGGAGCCTTAGGTGTTTTTTTATTTCCTGCAGAAGGGCTCATCTTCAACAGTGTAATGACCTTGTGTCATGCTGAGAACCTTTCATCAGATTAGGTGAAAAAGTAGCATTATATGAAGTGCAAATACATGGTCCTGATTTCACAAATTCTGTGCCAGTGTCTTCTGTGTACCCTCCCAATTTGATGTGGCTTAGTTTGGAAACATCTGGTATAAGTACAGCTATGTATATAGCCCAGCTGCAGACTTTTCAGGCTTTGTGGAAGTTTCCATTGTGAAGAAATTCCGCAAATTCCAGGGGTTACTGATGTGAGGCTAATCACATTTTATTAATTGTCATGTAACCAGCATGTACTTAGCCTGACTTTGGTAACACTAGTGTGCAGCAGAGGGGGATGCCATGACTCAGCCCCACCAAGTGAGGTTGTTCTAGAGCAACTTAAATACCTGTGTAATAGCAGATTGTAAATTCCATCTGCTTTTAAGAGGAAAACAAGAATTATTTCAGAGTAAGAACATGGCTTAATTAATCTGTGTGGTTTTTTTTCCTAATTGGCGGCCCTGAACAAACCTACGTTCTTTAGACATGACCTGTTCACTGTGGAAACCACCCTACCAGTAGAATATGCACTACATGTCCTTTTCAAAATGTGTTTTATTTTAAGCTTAAGTAACCCCAATCAATGTGGATTGTCTGGAGGTTAAGATTTGAAATCTGAGTGGTTCCTTGCCTGAATGGAATTTTATTCCTTGTTTTGGAGCTGTGAAGAAATTTCATCATCTTCAAAGCTGAATTTTGCCCTGGTAATAAGGTCAAAGGTATTCTTCACCTTTGTGTCATTAGTTTTATCCTTCTTGTGTTGGAATGTTTGTAATTTTTTATTTTGTATTAGCAGAGTGCTGCTTATACAAGCAGCAATTATAAATGCAAAAGTGTTCGTATTTTTCAGACTAATATTTGAGTACTGAAACTACTTTTTGTAGCTGACAGAGTTGTGTTCCCTTTGCTACTTCTCAGTGGGTGCAACTGATCTGTTTTTCAGGTGGTGTATTAAGGTTTTGAGGAGAAGGAGTCTTTTCATGTGGAGTTTTTACATTCAGCTAAAACTGTAGGTGTAATTTGAGTTCTTTTAGCTGTTTTAACAATCTATGTGAAATTAATCAGAGGCTTCAATCCACTTACTAGCTGAGAATAACCCTAGTTTAAGCAAGCAGTTTAAGCAAGCAAGCCAGTCCCTTGATTAAAATGAAGCCAAACAAAAATCCCCAAACCCAAAACTACACTTACAACTTTTACTGTTTATACTGATAATTCAACTTTTGCTTTCTTTGGTCAGACCTTAAAAAAAGTACCTTTTTCAACAAGTATTTCCTGCACAGCCTAGGCGACCACAAAGACAGAGGTCTGCTTGGTCTTGCAGGTGGTCTAATGTCCTGGTTTTAGCCAGGATGGAGTATATTTTCTCAGTAGCTAGTATAGTGCAGTGTTTTGGATTCTGAGTGATAATACATTGTTGTTTTGGTTTTGCTGAAAAACCACCACACACCTGTGGAGGAATACTTTGTCTGCACCTGTCATTTACAACTAATGCACACTGATACTTTCATAAGAAATACTCAAATCAGCTTTAACTTAAGCACCTATTGCAGTTGTGTAACAACAGTGGGGACTTAACATAAGCTACTTAAAGTTGTTGTCATGCTGTTAGTTTTTTGAGTCAAGTGTGCACAGTAGAAAATCACCGGGCTCTCCCTCTGAAAAGTATCTAATTTGGCTGTAAAGTTTGCCTGGAAACCAGCAATCAGGCAGTAAAACAAGCTAAATGTGGGGTTTATGTAGATAATTCTGACACTGTACCAGTTTTTCTAATATGCATGAGCCACCTGTGTGTACCAGCAGAGCTGTCAAAGGTGGTGAGGACCCTCTTCTGAGTTTTGTGTTACTGCAGGGGTGGTGGTGGATGTTCAGAAAAGTTAATGAACTAGAGTGCAACATTTTCAGGAGATGTATGAGGAAGTAGCAAATATAAAATGAAAAATTCAGAGTAGAAATAAAATGCCAATAGAGATTATACATATATATATGGATTAAAATATATACATGTATATGCACACACTTGAAAAAATCTTTTTGTTTTTCAGTCTTAATGAAAGTGAAGATTTTATAAAATGGTGTGGTTGTGATGGATGATTTATTCCCACAAGCTTTTTCAGCTCATTGATTTGAGGCATGGTTGACTTTAGAAATTACCAGAGGCTCGTGTTTCTCAAACGTGTGCTGCAGGCATTTCTTTTATTCTGCAAAGCAGAGCATTGCTGTTGATTATTTAATTTTTACTGATATCTATAAGCCATATCAGCACTGACATATATTAACAAAAGCTCTAGCTCTCTAACAGCATTTGGCTGTCACAATAAACTTTTGCTTTCTTCCTTTGCAAATAAGGAATAACGCATTTTTCATTTTCTTGTACTGTGCTCTGTGAAGTCTCATTCCATGGTTGTTGAACTGAAACAAATAATCTGATTTCACTCACGACCCATCGCTGAAGCTATGATATGATGATTAAAGGCCCATATTTCTTGGCTATGGAGAAAATGAGATTTAACTGAAGACTTAGGGTGATGTAAAAGTAGTATTTTCTGGAACATAAAAAACAATTTTAACTAGATAATTGTGCAAAATCCATGGCCAATCCATATCAATTTGTGATTGTCCTTATTAGTTTAAACCTCCTTGCTGGGTCTATGCCAGTTTGAAGCATCTTCTTTGCCACAGTGGCAATTCTTGAAATGTAAATGTGTGCACTGAGATGGTGAC
>NW_008668786.1:4366-5217 GCF_000695815.1 Acanthisitta chloris
ATGGCAATCTTTTTAGACAGATATAATGACTTGGCAGCTCCTCTTCTTTTAACATTCACTATGGAATGTTTTAAAAGCAACATGAGAACCAGTAGGGAAGTATGGTGAAGCATGTTGGATGTTGAAAATTCCCATGACTTAATTAAGAAATTGATTCTATTAATAGCTGCAGATATTTAAAAAGCACTTGGTTATTTCTCATGTTAATGCAATTAGACAGATATAATGACTTGGCAGCTCCTCTTCTTTTAACATTCACTATGGAATGTTTTAAAAGCAACATGAGAACCAGTAGGGAAGTATGGTGAAGCATGTTGGATGTTGAAAATTCCCATGACTTAATTAAGAAATTGATTCTATTAATAGCTGCAGATATTTAAAAAGCACTTGGTTATTTCTCATGTTAATGCAACATCATTAGTGTACTGCCTGTCAAGCTGCACTAGAAATGGAGAAGGTTTTGTTTTAAAATACCTGGGAATTTTTATTAAAAATTTATGATTGAACAAAAGTAGTTCAAGTTTTATCTCCATTTTTACATTTCTACCAGAATTTATTAAAAAATATTTTACAAGTATTATCTGTGCTTCCTCTCTAAAATATGGAGTAGTTTCTGGGAGACAGTAGATTATTTGGACTCTTCTGTAATTGGAATAAGTATCTTTTATGAAGGTATTGACGATAATTAGAAATGTAGCAATACTAATAAAGGAACCAGTTTGTGAGAGAGGGCTGCAATTTACAGGCACACCCAAATCTGTGCATATCTTCAAGCATGTCAATTAGTGCTACTGAAATTTTCAGGATTACTCCCAGGGTTGGATGCCTTCCTGGTCAAACTGTTAACTCTT
>NW_008668786.1:5236-22360 GCF_000695815.1 Acanthisitta chloris
AAGCTAATCATAGTGTTCCAAAATGCACTTCTGAATTGGGCTAATTTCTTTGAGAAGATCTTTCTGCTGGAAATGGACCAATTTGAAAACCTTGAAGGCTGTATGCATATTGCTTACCTACTATTTGATATGTAGAATGAGTGGAAAGTGGTCTGAAGCAAATTAAGACTGGTGAGCTCAGCTGGTAAATTATAGTTACCTTTATTTTCATAGTGTTCCAAAATGCACTTCTGAATTGGGCTAATTTCTTTGAGAAGATCTTTCTGCTGGAAATGGACCAATTTGAAAACCTTGAAGGCTGTATGCATATTGCTTACCTACTATTTGATATGTAGAATGAGTGGAAAGTGGTCTGAAGCAAATTAAGACTGGTGAGCTCAGCTGGTAAATTATAGTTACCTTTATTTTTGTGAAGATACATAGGTGTCACTATAGTTAGAGGCATTTTTTTTTGTTTTGGTTTGGTTTTTTGCTTCTCTTCTCAAAAAAGGGTAAAGGGAATCTTGTGTAACTGCTCTTTGAAACTGAAGAAACATCTATTACACTTTAAGCCATCGGATGTCACCAGAGTACAGAGAGTAAGTATTAGGTGATGCAGAACTGATTTATGACTTCCCTTGACTGTTTATTTTGGAGTGGGAAGGCTCCAGTCCTGCAGAGGCTTTCTCAGATCAGTAGTCACAGCATCTTGGCCAGCCTCACCATGTCTGACTCTCTTAAATTTAGAATATTGAGCAAGAAATGAGTTCAGGACCTTGTCTTGCTTCTGTAGGGGCATTGACATTAATTGAAGTGTGGAAGGAAGCAAGTGAGAGGTGAACAAATATTGCCACACACTTCAGCCTTGGTATTTCCATACCTGTTACAGTGACATACTTGACAGAGGCCTTGAAAGTAACTTGTGTCTTCACTGCACATGTAGGGATGGGACTGCTCGTTAGTTGACATACTCTCATTTACTGTGCTGTTTGGGTCGTGCTCTGCCAGCCTTGCAGTTGCCTTTGCCCTCTTACATGCTTAGTCCTGCTTGAAGATCTTTCCATCACTGATTGTCCAAAACAGCTGTAATGAAGGTAAGTTTGGGTTTGACTGCCTTATTAGGAGTCAATAGTAAATATTTAATATATATGTATGTTCTGCATCTTCTGAATAATTTCTATGTAGCATTGCTGTTCCTATGCTAGTATGAAATACCTTCATTCTTATTGGTGAACATCTCCAGAATCAACCTTTAGTGTTGATATCCACATTTCATGTGTAAAGGAGCGAGACAGAAGGGAAGACATCCATCATGTATTGACTTCCAGAATCTGTTGGAGAAAGAAGTGAGAGATGTGACATAACAGATTTTATTTAAGCACTTGATAGGAAGAAACTTTGTAAAAAGTTCTCAGATCAGTGCTTGAACATGTCACCTTGATGTGAAATGAAAATTGCTGGAAGGAGTGTAAAGTGAAAAATGATAATGCAATAAGGGTATTTGGCACTGTGCTTTATAACTAAAATTCCATTTTCTGGGTATTTTGAAGCCATGATTTGTTTTGTTCTTGGGCAGAAATTACTGGGAGATAAAAACCCAAATTTGTGCCTGATGGAGAATGCAGTTAGACTTCCTTGAGAAAAAAATAAATGCCTTTGTAATTTGGAAAAGAGAAAAGAGATTCCTAAACAGGAAAGGTATTGAAACACAGAAAATTAGGGAAAAAATATGGACAGTGACAAGCAAACCAAAATGCCTGAGGCAGCATTGAAACGGCAGAAAAAGAACTGATGAAATATAGATTTGAAGAAAAATGTGTTGAAATGTGTTTGTTAACGGTAATTTAAAAGACTAATGCATACATACAACTAGACAGAGAGAACTGGTAAGAGCTATTTATAAATTTATTACAGGTGTTTATATATTTGTTAAAAGTGATCTGTCTTCAGATTTCCCCCATGTTTCACAATTGTGTAGAATAGTTAAGGAGAGCAAGCAGTGGTACTGTCAGGAATAGTCTGCCTTTCTAAAATGTGAAGATTAGGCTTAGTATCAGAAATGCTTCTGTCTGAGGGAAACTTTACATGCATTTAAAGTGTGTTCCAAGAGCAGCAAGTACAGCAGAAAGCCATCCTGCTCTGGAGGGCTGGATGGAGGCAGGAAGCAGAATTACTGATGTCAAGAACATTTTCACATTCTTCTAATGCAGAAGTCTTCAGTGGGATTTTATGAGCATCATGACAAGACCACTTCTGATATCTTGCAAGACCTCATGATATCAGATTACACCTGAGCAAAGGGGAAACAAGCTGTTTTTCTGGGCTCTGTGCCAGCATGTGCATGAATCTGTTTCTCTGTGTCACCAGCCCTTTCTGCTATTTGATGGAAATATATTTTTCCTGCATTTCACTCCTGTTTTCTACCTTTGTGGGCTCTTCAGCTTAGAAGAAAGCAGAACCGACTATCCTGTTCCAGTCACCTGTGTCTGAATCTTAACTTGCGTGTGATCTGACCATAAGGGCTAAGCAGTTTAAAAATGAGGAGTTTGCTTGTTGTATATCCTTTCCCAGTTTTAAATCTCCAGGGTAAAACGCACTGGGATTTATTTTGAGCCTATCTGTGTTACTATGTCTGTCCAAGTTTGTTCCCTGAATTACTTAATTTTTTGTTCATCACTTTCCAGATGTGTTCTATAGGGAATGAAAGGACTTTTCGGTGTAGATGTTCATATTTGGAAAATGAAAAGTAAGTAAATAAGCATTACAGGACCTCTTAGAAATGCACATGCTAAAAATATAAATGTGGTCAAGAAGGGAAAGGAACTAAGAAAAAAGCTTATGAAGCTACTCTTCTCTGAGAGGGTCAGAGGGGTTTGTATTTCACTGAAAATTATAGATCCATATGATGCAGGAGGTAAATATTTACATCAATAAGATGTTTTACAGTAACAGCTTTGTTTTGGTGGAACATTGACCTACGGGTTGAAGAAAAAGCTACTTGGCTATGCTGCAGATTAATGAACAAATTTATCATTTTTATAGGGAAAAGGGAAAGATGGGATGTTTTGTTATACTTGGCTTCATTGGATTTTAACCACGTGTTCCAGAAATGAGCATTTAAAAATATTGCATGTATGTTCTTTTTACAGGCTTCTAAGTTATAGATATGACCTTTTAATATTGTGAAATGTAATCTGAAGTCTCCCTGGGTATTTGGCTTTCTTCTTTGATTAAAATCCGAAGGTGGAATGAATGTGCTGTGTGACTGAAAATAATCTGTTTAAGCCTGAAATTGCTGGAGGCATGTTGGTGTGCCCACTGCAGGCAAACACTGGAGATGGCCCTGATTTGAGGGAAATTGTGTCAAAGTAGCTCTGCAGGGCAAGGAGCTGCTGGAGACAATTTGTAGCAGTTACCTTATGCTTTTGGAACCAACTTCTGCTGTGATTCTGCTTCAGTGCTCTCAGTGGGGGGACAGCTCTGAGTTTTGCTGGGGAGATAATGCAGTATTTTCACACCACCATTCATTTAATTTGTGATGGTGTTTGTTTTATTCATCACTGGGAAAGTGTGCATGTCTGTGTGTATGTACATAGACTGTGCGTGTACATATATACGCATAAGTAAATTTTATTCCTAAACTAGTCTGTCTTCTAGAACAAAAAAAAAAAAAAATCACTGTTTTGGGAGATGCTGAGGGCTTCTCCCAAATAGCATTTTCAAGAATTTCAGGCATTTCAGTGGCCTTGTTCTACTGAAATCAATTCTGAGGTAAATCTTTTAGTTTTCAGTAGAGAGATTTGCTTGTAATTCTTTGCATAGGTTAGGATCAGAGGTAAATGTGGAATGAAGAAGTAGAATTCAAAGTCAGATTAAATTTTATGCCTGTTTGAGGGCTCTACTTTTTAGGTATTTCTTCTTAAAAGTGCCTTTGCTAATTTCATTGGAAAGGATTGCATCTGAAGCTTTTTATCATTTGCCAGCTTGGTGAAGAGGTGGACAATCCTGTTGTTGGTGGTATCAGAATAAATACTACACTTCTAGTGGCTCTGTTTTCAGAAAATCGGTGTGGATTTTTTTCAGTTTAACCAAAATAGAATAATCTCTGTGGCCCAAAATAACTTTTCAGTTTCAGCAAGGAATCTTGCACCATTCTGTGAGTGTTGGATATTTTAAAATTTATTCTTTTTCAAAATAGTGCAAGGAAGATGTAAAAACTAATCAGTTTCTTTCCAAAATTTATCAATACTTCTTTCACTGCATGATCACAATGACCTGCTTCTACAGAGCAGCAAATTAAAATCTACCCCCTGGATGTCTTTTTAGTGTTTTATCCAGCCTTGATTTTGGCTCCTGTGACCCCCCCAAAAAAAAAAAAAAAGCTAAAATGTCAAAATATAAATTTTCAGGAAAGATCGTACTGCAATGAAGAAATTACTGTAGATCCTTACAGGTTTTTATTTAGAAAATATTTTTCACAATTTGGAGACCAGGTATTCTTCAGAAGAAAAATCAAGATGCAGAAAAGAATGATAGGAGATAGACTCAACACACAAAAAGAGAAAAAATAAGATCCAGACCCTCTTGTTAGCCAGGTCATATGACCCAGCATGTTCATTACCTGTTCAGGGTATATTTTAAAAACAAATACAGATAATGCATATGTAAAAAACAGTATTTGTAAGATCTGAAGAGACCTGATACCCATTCTAAGCAGAAGGATTCTCTTTCTCCTCATCTATTAGAATTCTGATTTTCCTTGTATGCAGAAAAGTTTCAGGGTGTTAACTATATGGCATTAGATAAATACAATGTGAGACCTGAGAGAGTGCAGAGAACAAGCTTAGGGCAGGCGACCCTGGCAGCCTTATTTCAGAGGCCATGGGGCACATAGAAGATGGTTTCTCTGCCAGCTCATCTGCAGTTGCAGAGTGGGTCCAGGACCCTGCCAAAGGAGAGGAGGAAAGCCATGAGCCTTGCAAGCTTCCCCAGGTTAGCATCCAGGGCACCAAGGGGCTGGAAATCCCCACTGTGAGCATGGCTTGCTGGCTGCAGAGAGTTGTTGCTTGTCAAGGACTTGGATTTGGGATGTTGCAGAGACATACAACCTGGGGCTGTTGCTGCCTGGCCCTTGCACCGTTTGTCCTTGTCCTCAGTGTCTCGCTGTCCTTGTACTTCTGTCCCTCATGGTCAGCAGTAGGATAACCAACTGTGTTGCTACACCACATTATTCTTTCACTGGGAGAGAGGTGAGGAAAGAAAGCTGAAATTGCATTTAACATAACCCCTCTGCTCTCAAATCTACCAAATGTAAAATGGCTGTTTGTTATCCACAACTTTACTTTTATTATTAGTAGACAGAAGCATATTAGGTAAAATGATGAATGGCTTGTTTGCTTATTGCAGGTATTGATTGCTTTCACTTTGTGACAGGTCCAAACTTGAGGAAATCCAAGTAGACTTGATGTACTTGACATGTTTGACTGAATTGCAAAGGTCTAAGAATTTGTTCAGGAAATTAGTTCAACGTGACACACAGCTGAAAGAGCTGCTCTTTTGTTACATGTGTTATAGAACTGGATTATTAACTGAAAAACAATATCAACAACAGAAATGCAGGAGGAGATTTGTGTGAGATAGCCCTTTTTTCCTGCAAGCTGTGGCAGAAGCAGAAGTGTGAATAAACTGCATAGAAAGGAGTGCTGAACGCAGTCTGGTAATCAAATATCCTGTTATATCTGACACTTATCTTGTGAGTAGGGCTGAAAGTCAAGTGCCTGCAATCAGCAGAGAAGTGTGGATGCATTTCCATTATAAATTAAGTAGCTAATTGTATTTGGTTGGGTTTTGTTGTGGTATTTTAAATTATATTAGGCCATTTCCTGGCAAGCAGAAGTATTTTGTGATGTTTTTTAAAGGGCGCATGTTTTATAAGTTGTGAGAGTGCAGGTGTGGCTCTGATAGGACCTGATGGTCCAGGCAAACTCTTGTCAGCCTCTTCACTGTGGTTCAGACTTGGCACCTTCTTAAAATTTAAAACGTGTTTAAAAAAAATAAATAAAATATTTTGCTGGAGAGGCGAGGCTATATCTACTGGGGTGCTTCCAGTCGAGCTGTATTACTAGTTTTCTCCTCTGTCTCATAGGTTGTCTTTTGTCTTCTGTCCTCTTTGCACTCTGCTGGGTTAAGAACTGGCTGGGCCCAAGGAGTGGTGGTGAATGGTGCTGCATCCAGTTGGCAGCCGGTCACTAGTGGTGTCTGTTTAGGATGTGGCCTTTGGATAGTGTGCTACCTTTTCGAAGTTGCCCATAGAAATTAAAACTTGGGAACAACTGAGTAGTGCAAGTAAAAGAAGAAAGAAATGAGCCGGGAATCTGAGTATATGGCATGCAGCCTCTAGATTGCTGACAACAGCAGAGGAGTTTTCTTTTGGTGTCAGCAGAGACAGCAAATTACACCTTCTTTCAGTTGCATCATTTGGGAGCACATTTGGTACTGATGTGCATACATCAGGGATCTTGCAGAGAAAGGTCCTTCATCCCATCATTTCAACTTGCCCCTTCAGTATGAAATGGGCTGTGCTAGACAGTTATCTCCCAATTAAATTGGAAAGCTGAATTGATCTATATAATGAGATTTGAGGCAGCTAAATGTAAAGCACTATAGCAATGCAAAGATTACTAAAACTGCCTTTAGAGGGGGACAGTGGCATGACTGACACCTCCCTCCTTGCCTTGTAGAAGGATTAGCTAGTGGTGAGTTTTTTGGTGTAAATGAGCTGTTTTCAGCTGTGTGCAGCTTACAAGGAAATAGTGGCACCCAGTGAGGTCCTGTGCTTTGCGAAGGTCAGGTGGCCAGGAGGAGCTCTGTGGGGTTGTGTTGTCCATACAGCCCAGTTAATTGGCATGCCTGTAATGTAAATCTCCTGCCTTCAGTTTTAACAACAACCAAAAATATGGACTGTTTTCCCAGCCTAATGAATGACCCCAATGTGTGTAAGTAACCTTGCATGTTAAGAAATCAAAGCAAAAAGATTGCAGCATTACCAGGAGTAATGTAACATGTTCAGTATTTTCTACAGGAAAATGAGAGGGGAGGAAAGCCTCAAAATCATGTTTACTCATCTGAAGTAAATGTCTTTACTCAAACATATTTGAGGTGTAAGATTTGCTCTGTTTGCTTTCACATTTAATGCTTACTTACTGTCTAAAAATTTACAGAACTTCAGTGACATTTTCTTGACTCATACTGCTGTGCATTAAGCCAGCATCAGAAAACTACTACAGTCAGGAGATTCTTTAACCTTGTAATTGTGGTGAATAAGTCTGGTAGTTCTCCTTCTAATTTTCACTGGAGTTTTATTCTCTCCCATGAATTTTTATTTTGTTCTCACTGTCGACTGGTCAGAAGTATTTTCTTAGAACAGAAATTTCTGCTGACATGTCAGTAGTGTTTGCAGGTTCACAGCAAGGTCTTGTTTAAGACAGATAGCGATGCTTTCTTGCTTAAGACTAGACTCATAGTAAATAGATTAGCTAGCTGTATTTCACAGTTCTAATTATGATGTTATCTACAAAATCAAACTCCTCAGACTTATAGCTATATGACAACCACATTTGACTAACTTTGCTGTTGTACCAAACTGGCCCCAGCGGTGCTGAATGATACCAGGAGAGGATTGTGACTATAGCTTTGAACATAACTATGCACAATTTCTTCTTGCATAACAGTGTGTTTTAGACTATTCTTGTTTTCAATTTCTTCTTGTGTAACAGCAAATTTTAGACTATTTTGGTTTTTCAGCTATCTTCCTTGCCTTGGAGTATTTGAAAATTTCTATTTGTATTTATGAAATTTTCCTTTTTTTTTTTTCTAAACAGGAATGAACATCTGCACAGATGCTCTCAGTGCAAGGTTGCTAAATACTGTGGTAAATCTTGTCAGGTAAGATGAAAAATAACAGCTATAAAGGGTTTAAGAAAACAGGCATTTGAATACTTTGTTTACAGGGTCTCCAGGCATTTTGGAAGTTGTCATACCTTCACACTGCAATTTATTTGTAGTGTTGGACAGGGTTTGTAGACATGCTGCCTTGTTTGATTAGAGTATTTCTATAAATACAAATAGAAATAATCAGTGCTATAGACAAAACTAAGTTGAAATGTTTGCTGTTTGACTGCTCTTACTTAGAGGGGGAAGAATAATTCTATTGGTAGACTGAAAGTTCTAAGTCGATTTTGCAGTAAACCAATTTGTATTTCAAGAGTACTTTTTATAATGATGAATTACATATGCCATTTTAAAAAGAGGAAATAAGAGTTAAGGTCAAGAACGTGCTAAGAAGAGGTGGCCTTGAGCAAAACTCATGTCTGAGGAGGTTTTCAAGAAGATGGAGGCAGTCTCTTCACAGTGGTGCGTGGCAGAAGGACAAGGGACAACAGGCTTAACTTGAAAGACCAGAGGCTCATGTGGGATATAAGGAAAAGCTGTTGAGGGCAGCTAAGAGGTGGAACAGGCTGGCCAGGATGTTGGTGTCATCTGCATGCTTTAAAGGTTTCAAGACCCTACTGGATAAAGCTCTGAGCTGGGTCTGACCTCAGAGATGACCCTGCTTTGTACCTAGCGATCTCTGTAGATCCCTTCCAACCTGAATTATCCTGTGATTCAATCCTATGAAATAGTTCTTAGAGGTGTTCAGACCTAAAATCTTTTTGTATTTGACTTGTTTTGGCACATAAGCATGTATGCAGAAATTGGCAGGACTTGGTTTTGAACATGCAAGGGGTAAATGACTGTGTAAGGTCAAACCAGGCACCTGAGCTTTGAACCTTGCAGGTTGCCTTACAGAATGCCTGAGCTTTTAAATGATTCCTCTTGACTTTGCATTGTGATTTCTGTTTTGTTTTCTTTTGGCATTTGGTTTGGAGTTTTGCTTTGGCAGGGGGAGGGCTTGGTGTTTTTTGGTTTGGTTGTGGTTTTTGTTTTGTTTCTTTCCTAAATGGAGAAAAATGAAGAAAAGCAACTCCTGGTCAAAGCAGACAAGTAGTGATACTCTATTAAATGTATATGAATTTAACTTTTAAAATTAAATCTTTGACATTCAAATGATCATAGAATGAAAGCATCATAGAATAGTTTGGGTAGGAAGGGACCTTTTGAAGTTCATTTAGTTACAACCTCCCTACCGTGGACAGGGACACCTTCCACTAGACTGGGTTGCTCAAAGCCCCATCTAGCATTGCTTTGAACACTGCCAGGGATGGGGCATCCACAGCTGCTGTGGGCAATGTGTTTCTCACAGGCCTCACAGTAAAGAATTTCTTCCTAATATTTTCCTAATATCTCTCAGTTTGAAGCCATTCTTCCTTATCCTATCACTACATGCCCTTGTATACAGTCTGTCTTCAGCTCTTTTGTAGGCCCCTTGTAGATACTGGAAGGCTGCTATAAGATCTCCCTGGAGCCTTCTCTTCTGCAGGTTGAACAACCCCAGCTCTCTCAGCCTGTCTTCATAGGAGAGGTGCTCCAGCCCTCTGATGCTCTTCATGGCCCTCTTTTGGGATTGCTGCAACAGGTCCACATCATTCTCATGTTGGGGATCCCAGATCTGGATGCAGTACTCCCAATGGGGTCTCATGAGAGCTGAGTAGAAGGGCAGAATCCTCTCCCTTGACCCTGCTGGCCATGTTGCTTTTGATGCAGCTGAGGATACAGTTGGCTTTCTGGTCTGGAAGTGCATGTTGCTGACTCCATGTTGAGCTTATTAATAACAAACACCCACAAGTCTTTCTCCTCAGGGCTGATTTTTTTCACATATCATGTGCTTCTATAAACAATCCTGCCTTAGTGTCATCTGCAGTATTCTCAACGTGGCAGAAACCCCTGCTTTTGGGGATTAAAACATATGGAGAGGGAAAGGAGGAAGATGTGTCATTTTGATTCATTGTATGGCAAATGTGTGCAACGTACATTAGGTGCTTACTGTAGCATCAATAATATTGCCACAGGTAGATTTATTATGGGATATCATAAGGAAAATATGGCTATAAAGCATATAAAAGACCAGAGTATTTGCAAGGTAAATTTAAAACAAATATCTTCCAGGAGAGTCATTAGTAAAGCTTCTGTTGACCTGTCTCTAATGTGAAATGAGACTGTTTTGGCACTGACCTGCAAAGCAAATGTGCAAGGTGTAATGCAATACCCAGTTTCAACTTAGTTGTAGAACCAATGAAGGTAAGAAATGAGACTTACTCCTTGGGAAACATAGCTATGTGAACGTGCTTCAAGGATTCACAAAGGATAGCCTGAAGCCATCTAGGGTATCCTTGCTTTGTGCTTCCTGCTCTGGGGTTTGTGTGCTTGAAGCTGTAGATATTGATTTCTGTGAAACAGGCTACTGCTGCTAAAGGGAATCTGCACTTAAAATGCGGTAGCTTTCAGCTACATAATATCTTAAATCTTTATTATCAATAAATTAATATTGAATTAATATTATATAATATCCTGTGATATTAGTTAGCCATTGAGAATAACAGAAAATAGAAGTTATGCTTTAGTCAAAACAGTGAATTTATTGGGATTGATGACTCAGGACAGATGATCTAGCTAAAACTGAGACCAGCCAATCCCTCTTTGCTCTTGAGAACTAACTTGTCCACTAATTGCTATTTATTTTAATAAGCTAGCTAAACCAGTGCACCTCTGGTTCTGTAGCAGCTGTTAGCAAAGCTAAACTAAATGCTTTGTGCTCTACTTAGCCTCTGTAGCTTTAGTGCAATTCATTAATATGTGCACTTCTAATTGAGCTAATTGGTCAACAGATAAACAGCAGGATGTTAAATGAAACTGCAGTTTGCACATTTAAAAAAGTGAATATTGGCAGAACAGGACTATTTCAGTTTTATAAATACATATAACTTTGAAATGCAAATTATGCAGTTGGATTTACAGTTTACACTTGGTTGCAGAATGATTTGATTATTTTCTGGTGTGTTTTAAATGAATCCTGCAACTCAAAACACTTGGGCTTAAAACTTGTCAATTTACTGGAGTTTTTGGGTTAATACACTAAATGAAATCAGAATTAATGTAAAAATCGGACTTGGAAAAAAAGGTTGTTGAGAGTAGCTGAACTAGGTTTAGGATGAAGGCAGACTTTATGAAGGAAATCTCAAAGTAAATGCAGCAGAGGATTTCTATGTTAGAATGCTAGGATGTACCAAAATAAGCCATTTTTAAAGCTGGAAATATCTTGTGTTTTGTGTTTTGCTGTGAGAATAGTTATCCTTTAAGGAGATATTTATGCGGAGCCAGGAGTCCTGAAAAAAACCCCCATATAGAAATCAGAATATCCAGTTTTTACAAATCTCCATAACGTCAATATTGGAAATTACAAGTAAGTTGTTCAAAATTTCAAAAATTCCCATTATTTTTCTTTTTCTGTCCAGTTGAAGCAGACTGATTTCACTTTTACCACTTTTATTTACTGTAAAAAATATCAGAAATGTGGAACTGGAGCTTGTCACAAGAGATCTTTTAGACTGACCCTTTTCAACTGAATTTTGGTTTCAGGATCAAGTAGACTTCTTGCTTTTAATTGTTTTTTTTTTTTTTAGTCAGACCTCATTGAGTTTTGTCCCTATCTGGCATTTCTCTGTTGTAGCCCCTTTGCCACTTGTTGGTGCCTAATTTCATGGGGCTGCCTGCCTTCTACCAGTGTTATGTTGACTGGGTATCTCTCAAATGCAGAGTTATCGCACCTACTGTTCCTCATAATCACTGCCATGACCTCCCTGGTGATGTTTATTAGTGTGGTGCATCCCACAGACTGGGGACCAGTAATATAGATGATATTCCCTGACAAATGGGAGATTCATTTCCAGCAGAGTTCAGAATGTGATGTTATCTAACATGATTAAAATGGCTTAATTTAGAAAAAAAAAAAGACTTTCTGTAAAAATTTAAACAAGCCTTTGGAAATTACAGATGATTTGCTTTTAACAAATCAAAACTTACAATATCCTACTTTGAATGATTTATTTTTTTTTAATGAGCTCTATCTTCAACTGCTTTTCATTAGTGTGTTTATCTACATGAAGTGTTCATTTTTTTGATCCTGCATAAGAGACAAGGGAAACTCTTGTTTCATGAACATTGGTTTAGGATCTTTCGTAGGCTTAGGCACCACTGGGAGATAAGGATAGCATATGTTTGTGAAAGAATGGATGCACATTGGCAAAATAGCTCAGCTGAATATATGCAAGACACTGTAGGCGTATGTGAAGGGTCTTTGCCTGTGCCTTGAGACAGCAGGAGGTGATCCTGGGCCTGGCTTGTGCAGTGAAGCCCAGTGAGGCATGAGAGTTTGTGGTGCTGGTTTAGCAGGCAGGCTCTCGGTCTGCCACCGGTAAACAGCTATGTGCTGCGCTATCTCCTGTGTTGCATGGGAGCGCTGAGCCTTTTCACTTGGGTAAAGCCCGAGGATTTGCAGTTGGGATACATGGAACTTGAACGAGAGACAGTGCTTTGGGAGGAGATAAAAGGAGAGATATTCTTTCACAGTTCCTAAGTGTAGTGAAGACTGAAGGAAAAGGGCTGGTATTGCCCTGCACTGTTTGTTTGCCTTTCTCTGCCTTCTTCTATTAGTGTTCAATTTTAACAGGGGAAAAGTAATCTTGCAAAATTGAATGACCTTTCTTGGCATGGGGGCAAGGGGCCATACTGGATGGCCATACCTCTGTGCTATAGTATTCATGCTGGATAGGGGATATAAAGACCTTAACTGAAAGCGAGGATGTGCAGAGTTAAGAAAACCCTCCCATGGAGAACTGTGGGACTGGGTGGTCTCAGGCAAAGCATCACCAGCTGGTCAAAGGAGGTGATTGTCCTGCTCTATTCTGCGCTGGTGTGGCCTCACCTTGAATACTGTGTACGGTTTTGGGCATCAAAATATAAGAAAGATATGAAGCCATTAGAGAGTATCCAAAGGAGGCAACGAAAATGGTGAAGGGCCTTGAGGGGAAGCCATACAAGGAGTGACTGAGGTCACTTGGTCCGTTCAGACTGGAGAAGAGGAGACTGAGGGGAGAGTTCATAGCAGCCTACAGCTACCTCACGAGGGGAAGTGGAGGGGTAGACACTGATCGTTCTCTCTGGTGACCAGTGACAGGACCTGAGGGAATGACCTGAAGTTGTGTCAGGGAAAGTTTAGGTTGGATGTTAGGAAAAGGTTCTTCACTCAGAGTGTGCTTGGGCCCTGAAACAGGCTCCCCAGGGCAGTGGTCACAGCACCAAACCTGACAGAGTTCAACAAGTGTTTGGACAGTGTTCTCAGGCACATGATGTGATTCTCAGGGATGTCCTGTGCAAGGCCAGGAGTTGGTCTTTGATGATCCTTGTGGGTCCCTTCCAACTCCAATCCAAATATTACTTTGTGACTAGCATAAATGCGACTAGTAAGTATTGGTAGAGACTGGCTTTAAAATTAGGTCTCCCCAGGGTCATAAATCTTCATAGTTTCATATTTTCTGTAATTTGTACCCTTGTATTGGTTGTGAGAAGAAATATTGTTTAATTCCATTATGCTTAATGTATTTGGAGTGTTTCCCCCTCTTCCTGACTAGCTGGGAGGTTGTGACTAGCATAAATGCGACTAGTAAGTATTGGTAGAGACTGGCTTTAAAATTAGGTCTCCCCAGGGTCATAAATCTTCATAGTTTCATATTTTCTGTAATTTGTACCCTTGTATTGGTTGTGAGAAGAAATATTGTTTAATTCCATTATGCTTAATGTATTTGGAGTGTTTCCCCCTCTTCCTGACTAGCTGGGAGGAAGTGAATGACAAACCCCATTCCAGCTCCTTCTGCAGAGGGGTCACACCAGTTTCTTTTAAGCATTGGCTTTAGCCAAAGTGTCCTTTCTTGAAAGGCATATGTTTCAACTGTTCTTATCACATGGGAATGTACCTCAAAGAAACATGGTATTTGATGCTATCTGTTATAGCATATTTAATCTCATTAGGGCTTTATTGGTTGGGTAAGTTATTAATCATATTGATGTCATCTCTAGCATGTTCAAAATTCTGTGCAACAGTTATGCAGGGAAAAAAAATCTGACAGATAAAGGCTTACTCCAAAGAACAATTTTAGTTTAAGTGGGGAAAAAAAATGCCAATATAATTATATTACACAGAATGATGTCTGGACATTTACAAGCATGACCTTGTTTCTTCTAGACAAGGATAATTCTATTCAGCACTTAATACTTAACTTTTATTTGTCAGACAGCATGTGACACTAACTGTATTTGGATTAATGCCTTCTTGGTGTCATTTCTTCTCCTTGTAGAGTTATGGGTAAAGGAAATGAAATCACAAATCTCCTATGTATCTGAGAGAAAGAAAAAGTCCAATTTATTTATTATATGTAAGCCAAAGGGTGGGGAAAAAAACCCCAACCTGAATGAAATAGAGTAAATGCTACTGGTGCTGAAACCTAGTTACCTGAAACAATTCCCTGACTTAAATGCAGCTTAAGAAAAGACTGTGATTGCCTTTGGAGTCTTTATAACTAGCATGTCAGCATCTACAGGTGTGATGTGCCCTTGTACATATCACTTCCATTTCCTCTTTATTTCCTCTTTTTTTTCCTTTTATTACATGCTGAACATGTAATTTCTTTATATGAGACATTTTATCATTTTCTCTGTGGCAGGTACCTAACAGAAGCTGTTTTTGTGAGTTCATTTTTTTTCCTTACTGCATATCTGTGAGAAAATGTCACCTTCAGAAGCCCTTGGTTATTCTGAGTTCTTGTCATTGTAGCAAATTTTTGTCATGCCCCGTTCTTTCAATTTGCTTTTAGAAGTATTTGAAACAGCTATGTGGCTTCAAACATAAACTGAATGTGCAAATAAAACATGTAAATATTTAGTATGTTAATGAGATGGGCTTGGAGTTTTTGCAAATTATAAACAGAATTTTATGCTTCTAAAGTCAGAAAGTAAGAGAAAATGTGGTCAGAAATTGATAGTCTCTTTCAACCTGTTTCTTTATCTGAAGACCCATTCTTGTTGCTCTTCCACACTGATCTGGGGGAAACAGTGAATGGGTAAGAAAATAAGAGACATATTTCAATATACAGCAGCTTTTCATTCATCTTCTCATCTTTTCTCTTCTTGGCTATGGAAGTGTTAGTCTCTGTCTGCTACTCTAATGAAAGTGGGCCATGAAATAATAATTGCAGATTGAAGTAGTATATGCAGCTAAAATGTTTCTGGTTCTATCTTCTCTTTTGGCTTCAGCGGCCACTCCTGGTCTGAACTGTGAAAATATCATCACCACTTGCCCCAGCCTTGGGCATTAATGCCTCATCAGCTCAGGGATCTTCAGGGATAGTTTTTGCAGCATTGGAAACTTGATCATTGCTTTAGACCATCTCCATTTGGTGAAGTGAAGAAGACTCTAAAGGTCTCTGTAGTCTTGATTGCTGAGTGAACATATGCCTGGAGTGTTGTGCATGTTGGGTAGCATATTTTCTAGTTCTCTCCAGTCTCTTGAAGTATGCAGCTACATACTGTCACTTCTTGTCACAAGAAAATGAGAATCAGAGCTGATTTATTTTTCTAATAAAAAATTCAGCTAGCTGGAATGATGATAGCAATTAGAACTAAGCTGATGATGCAATTTATAGCATGGTGCATAAAGGTAAAGAAAAATATTAGTGTAGCAGAAACAAAAGGGGGAAAAAAGGTGTTTCTAGGTCTCTGTGCAGTTTTCAGTCTATATTTGCTCCTTTTGTGCACTAAAGGTGTCAGACACAATGTTTGAAGATATGTGGTACGGTGTGGTCAGACAGCAGCATGAAGCAGACTTGGAGTAAGGGTTGTATTGGAAAGGAACTGAACTGGGAACTTGACTGTGCAGGTTTTTTGTTTGTGTTTCTCTTAGGTTTTCTTAAAGGTAAAGTTAAATTGAGAGGTAGCATAATGGTGATACAGTTGTGTCCTGAGCCTGCACTGCTGTAGCTTAGATGTCCACAGTATCAGTCACACAGTTAATTGTGTTAGAGGAGGAAATGGCATCGTGGGCTTGGTTTGAGTGGATAACCCAAGCTGTTGTTTTCCACAACACTCTTGTTTTAGCTGCATTCTTAGACTATGGGGGTAAAGCATGTGTGCTGCTGTTTCTTTGGCAGTTGGCATCCAAGGTTGCTTGTGTTGGAGGCTGCCAGAGTCAGTGGACATCTGTTGAAGAATGGCTAAGGGAACAGGGGCACAACTCCCAGAGAGCATTGTGCAAGCAAGAGTCGAGCAAAGGCTTATGGGAGCTTTGAGCATATAACTAAGAAGTAGGCCTCAGGAGTTTAGCTTCTCAGCATTAGAAGTTATTTTTGCAGCATAATGTTGCAGCCAAAGGACAAGCTATCTGGGAAAGCTCAGCAATGTTGCAAGCCCAAGGATGAACTATTCTGGGAAAACAAAGAAGGATTCTCCAGAAAACAAAGACTTCTTCACAGCTGCAGCTGCAAGCAAACATAGTAAATAAAATGTAACCTGTAGAGCTTAGGTAATGCTAAAATGAATAATAGGTATAGTTGTCCTGCAAGCTAAGAAAGTATACAAATGTAACTTTTAGAGTTTAGGTAATGGTAAAAAGAACAATAAGCATAGTTGTTCATACACGGTATAAGCATGTCAGCAACTTTGTCAATAACATGATGTTGGACATGATGGAGTAAGAGCAGCTGCACAAGATCTAAGAAGCTGCAAAAGAAGTAGCTGACCATTAATCGCACCAGCCAATGATGAGCTTGCTTTTGCAATATGTATGAGCCTCATTAATGGATCTATATAATCTGTAACTCATGTATCAATAAATGAGTCTTGCTGGACACCATCGGGTGCGCATTTTTCCCGTCAATCTCCCACAGACATCAATACCTGAGGAAGGTCCCCTTCCTGGTCCTTTGGAGCTGACTTTCCACTTTGGGCACGTTTGTTTGTGTGCATAAGTAACTCTAAGTATCTATATATAAGATGTATGCATATACAAAAAGTAGGATACGTGTTATATAAAATTACATGCATTTTTTTCTTTCTCTTCCTTTTTAAAAAACCCTAATAGAAAGAAGCTTGGCTGGACCA
>NW_008668786.1:22393-35795 GCF_000695815.1 Acanthisitta chloris
TTTTCCTCCAGACTCTGTCAGACTTGCTGGCAGGATTGTTTTTAAACTGGTAAGTGACATTCTTTTAGATTTATTCAGTGCAGCAGATTCAGATAAATACTTCATCACTCTACATTTTTAATGTAATTAAGAGCTAGAAGGCTGAAGTGACTGGGATTGCTGAGCAAAATTGGACTGCATATTTCATTACAAGATTACTGACTAATTTGCAGAAATGCTTAAAGGATCAAGAAAAACCAAAATGGACATAATTAAGCTCAAGGGACCTGTTTATTGGATTTCTTTTCCTATGACTATGTAGTAGCATTCTAAACTTATTTCTGCCTGGAAGGAAAGTGTAGGAAAACATTGTGTTTCCTTTGATACCACTGAAGTTCTTGGTGCTTTTCTATTGACTTCATGGTGAACTTCCTTCAGCCTTTTTTGCGTGAGTGGTAAGGACAGAAGCCCTGTTAGCTAGCTCTTTCTTTAGAGGGCATAATGCCCTGCTTTCCATGTTGTGTTCTCTTAATCTCAATTACTTTTTTTTCCTTTTTCTAAACTTGCTTGGAAGTCCTGAGTGTTTGACATTCCCACGGTTTGATTACTTTGTGTGGACTACATTTTCTGTTAGGTTAAGCGGCTTATGACTGTGTGGGACTGTAAATCAAAAAGGATTTGCTCATTTTTTTGCTGACCCTGCCATGGTGCTGTCTGTCTTGGATAAAAAGGTGTGCATTTGTTGTGGTCTGAGGTGATAAAATATGACTTCACATCTTATTTTATACATTATTGGGAAGAGCTTGTGGATGATGGTTTTTAAAGGGCAAACATCTACCTAGATATACTGTGCATTAATTTTAGTCACATGAAAACAGAAACTGCTAACCTCATAAACTGCTTTCAATTATACTGGAAAGGGGCAAAGTAAATTACTAAGGGTAAGGTGCTGAAGTGTATAAAAGAAAAAGAAAAACATTAGTACAAAATGATATAACAAGAAAAATGTAGGGGGTTTAGGATAGTTTATGCAAAGTACTGGATATATGTTGATGTTGTTAGCCTTACCTGATTATCTTATGGGCGTATCACATGGAATAATCAATCTTGTAGAGTGCTCTCAAGGTAAAGCATGCTGTGTAAGCGTTAATTATCTGTTTTTCTCGACAGCTCAGACAATCAGTATGCCTTTCTGAGAGACTCTACACTTTCTCCGATCTTCAGTCAAGTAAGTAATAGCCATATTTCAGGAAGTACTTCCAAGGTCTGCTTGCCAGAATGGCCATGTGATTTTCTTGCAGTTTGCCTTCTGAAGGTTTGTAGAATGTAGAATGGCAGATTCAAAGTCAAACCCAGGAAAACCTCTGTGGGGAAGAACAGTTTTTTCAAAGATCAAGGGGAAAATGTGTGTCGTCTTGAAGCAAAACTTCCACCTGATTTTTTTTTTTTGCTTTAATATTTTTTCTCATTTTACAGCTCACATCTTGCCTGTTCAGTTTTTAATTTACCCGATGTCTGCCTCACTACACACAGTGTCAATATTTTTGCATACATATACAAAAACCCATATATTTTTACATTGAGGTTTTTCATTTTTAATGCTTACATGCTATTGCATGAAGCTTTGAAATAATTTCCAGTAAAAGGAAAAGAAAATTAAAATTTGCAACGGATATATGTATGTCTTTTTTTTACATGGCATTTCAGTGGAGAGAAAAACAGATCAAATTGTGCAGCTATTACCTTCATGGTTTCATGATTTTCAACTGTTTGGGTAGGAAAGGATGCTCATTACTATCTCTCAACAGAGCTAATGTTGAAAGAGGAAGCATTTTTTCCAGATTTTGTAGCAGCTTAAAGGGTAGACTTAGAAAGGAAAAATAGATCCTTAGTTCATTCTTGCATCTTGTTTAAAGGGATATTTTTGGAGAGTAATGGGAATATTTTGATTACGTCTCTGCTTTTTATAGAGTTATCCAGAGCTTTGGCTATAAACCGGCTTGATCTATTGGTATAGTTAGTTAGAAATAAACCTCACGTAAACATAAACAGTCTAACAACTAGTGTTATATTTTGTTTCTGTACATCCTGACATTCTGCTGCTTTCTCCCAAACTGCAAGGGTAAAGGACCATAATAAGGCAGCAAATTTAAAATGGATCAAGGGAATACATTTCAGTTATTTAAAACATCAGAATTTTCTGCAGTGGATATTCTCAAATCATGTAACAAAGGTTTATGGAGAACAGACACTTCAAATGAAATTAAAATGAGTAAAACTATGGACTTCTATGCTTCATAGCACTGCTGGGATCCAAGGTAAAAACCCAGCTTTATTGTACCAGTGGCTGGTTGCACAGTGGCACAGGAGGAACTGAAGAGAAGACTTTCCCTTCAAAAATTAAGTATCTATTACTTGTACAGCAGTTGTCTCTAGTGTACACAAAGATTTTTGTGTAACCCATCATTCCATACAAACTGAGGTTTATCAGTACCCTTCAGGAGATGAGCACAGCTTTCCTTGACTTGACTGAAGCCAAGGGGAATAGAGTGGTAAGTTGTCTGGAAAGAAGCTTGATATTGAACAGGCCTGAGCTGTAATGTAGAAATGGTACAAAAATCTGTAGAATGGCTAGAAGCTTCTACTGAAATTCTCATTCTGAAGGAAATGCTGATATGGCCCGTGATACCGGTGGGATGGCTATCCTCCCACTGATATAGAAACAGCCGGTTCATGGCCAGTTAACTTGGGAGAAGGCAGATGAGAAATCCACACCTAGTGTTTCATTTGTATGTACTCTAAGAGGTTTAATAACAATTCTTGTGTAATCTTCTTAACTCCAGAGCACAGACTCCTAGACATTAACTGAAGTTGATGCTTAACAGAGTACAGTACAAATGGCCTATGCTTAATCCTACATAAAGGTTTTGGCTGACTCTTTTGTTGTTTGCCTGACTTCCCTGTTAGAGTGAATAGATGGTCTCTATGGTTTTGCAGCTAAAATAGTCCGAAAGTATTTTAGGTTGGTGTGACAACTTGTAGTAGCTGTGATGTTTTTTGCTGCCTCTGTATCCTAAAAAAAGCTACTGTTATTTCATAACACTGCTCCTATCTGCTGCCCAATTTACGAATGGTGTTGATAAAGATTTCTTTTCATTTGGTACTTAGTAGAATCTAAAGGAAAGTCAGAAAAGAAATTTCATTAGGGGCTGAAGTATATAGGGGAAAAGATTTCTTTGAAGGGAATCATATGAACTGGAAATACAGGCTGTGATCTTCTGAAGCAAAGGAAGTTCTCAGGAAGCATCTTTGTGATAGAAGATAGTGTTTCAACACTAATCAGACATGTGACAGAATTATAATTGATGCTTTTTTTTCTTTTGTGTTCACCTGGAAGTTCAAAATGTTTGTAAATTATTATTGTCACTATGCTGTCTCAGTCTCCTTTACACTATAACTTTTCAACATTACTTTTTATGGTTGGTTGATTTTTGGTGTGGGAGACATATAAACCAAATGGAAGCATATGAAGTTTTATACCTTTATTGAATATATTAAAAAACACACAAAACATGTGGAGGCATCTAGCCCTTTATAAAGTTATGTTCCCATCTTCATAGTTCCTTCAAATTCATTGTGTACCCTGAAACTCAGATTAAGTAGGAGGGGTATCTCTGTGCACTGTTACTCTTGCTAGTTCCTGTCTATTTTAAGACAATTCCTTACTTACGTGGTTCTATAGGATGTCTATATATTACAGTAATTCAGAAATCATCTTTGGTTTTACTTGCCAAGATTCAGTGTGCAGAAAAGTTTGTGTGCTGTACTATGGGCAGATATTTTGCTGCTTTACATGTATTGGTATTGGAGCTGCATAATTAAATCCCCATGCCTTATTTAGAAAACTTTGCACAGGCCTTTTATAGCTCCTTTTGCCTCCTGCACCAGGGTTCTTATACATTTGAAAAATGTTTCTTAAAAACACAAAATGGAAACATTTAGAAATTTCATTTCACTTTGCTTTTGGCCTTGGCTTCCTATGTGCTGTGAAAAACAGGTCTTGATCATTTGCCGTTGAGGATCCCATGGGACTTTTTGCTGGGATCATTAGCTCTGATGTCCTGGACAGATTCCAATGTGGATAATTGCATTCTGCTTCCATAACTGCCAGTTATCCCTAAAGTTCCAGCTGGTTTTGGTATTCATGTTCACATCTGTCCTAAGCTGCAGTGTCCATTTGTAACATGCTGCTTATATGATTCCTCTTCCCATTCTAGAGGTGTTTTATTTGCTAATAGTGAAACAAACCATGCCTTCCTCTCTTTATTATAATACATTTTGCAATGTGTCAGGTACTTAAAAGCAAATCACATGATTTCTCGAATAATTACATTTGAAGGAAAAAGCATCTTTGATTTAAAAGGAATATTATATAAGAAATGCAAGTGCATGTCCACACCGTTAAGATGCACATGGGTACTGCTGTGTGCAGCTATAAAAAGGCACATGGTTTGGCTAAATTATCTCTGTGCCAGGTGTGGAGGAGCATATCTCAGCATTCATAGTACTAACTGGTTTGATCTTTGTGAGGAGTTGAATATGATTGTTCTGGGAGAGCACTTCTTCCCTAACCCCGGTAGGGACAGATGACCCTTAAGGTTGCTCCGGAGTCATTGCTTGTTCAGCACGTTGCGGAGTCACACCAGGCATGGCTTGTAGATAAGTGTTTCAGCAACAATGACTGACCACTGGAATGGGAGCAGATCTTGAAAGTGTTGAAGGAAACAATATACAATAGATAACAAAGGTGCTTCTTGAACTCAGTTTGTAGTATGAAGAGGGATACATTTGCCATAATACAGTGTGCTGGTAGGATTGCATCATTTAACTAAGCACAGTGACCCTCAGTGGCTCCAGAGGAAGTCTAAATAGAACTGAAGAATTTGCAAATAAGGAAACCCATACCAGACTTGAAGCAAATTCTAGCTAGTTCCACTGGAAGACACCTGGCTGGTAGGTCACCATCAGTACTTGCCATTTTAGCAAGCTTACATTTAGTGCTCTGCCAGTGTAGTAGTTTGTAGGAGATCATTAAAGCAGCTCACTTGTGTGTCATGTGTGAAATGGAAACTGTGATAGCCAATCTACAACCAACAAAATACCCAGTACCTTCAAGCAGGGCACTGGTGGGTGGGATAGGGAATGGAAGCCCAACTGTCATACACACTTCATGCCTGTTTAACAAAACCCACTGACATCTGCTTTAACTGAATCTTCTTCATAAGTAAATGACTAGGAGTTAGCTTTTAAGAGGAATTGTCCTTCCAGGAGACATGTTTGGATCTAAGTCACAGGAAAGAACCTTTTTTGGTAAAAGGTTTTTTCCATTCCCATTAAGGATTGATGTTTATAATAAAATAGCAGTTCACCATTATGCAGAGATGAAATTGATTCATAGTGCATAATAAATCTCTACCTTTTGTTATAGACTGATGCTTGAATCTGTTCACCTTCATGTTCTCAGTTTAGATGTTGTTCATTTTGTACTAACTGTCAGGAAGAAGAAATTGTGAAACAGACAGTGAACTTACCAGGGCAGCAGCAGTTGCACTTTCCTTGTTATCAGAGACCTGATGCATGCATAATCACTTAATTAGGAAATAAGGCACTATGTTTCTCTCTGCTTCAGGTTTTCTAGCTGTAAAGCATGAATAGTGCTGCTTTAATATTTAATATAGTGATATTTACTTAATAGTCTTTCATATTCATTGTTTGCCAACTGTTGTGTATGAAACTACCTTTGTCTCTTAAATACTTCTTTGTTTCAACTGCTAGCGTAAAGTGTTTCTGACACATCTGTGGAGAGTACAGGATAAAAATATGTACCTCTACATCAAGCTTCAAGCATAGTTTAAATGTGTTTAATGTTACAAACCGAGATGCTTAATTTTTGTATGTAATGTCTTACATCTGCTTACATATCTGCTTTATCTGTTGGCTTTTGATCTTTAACACACTATCATATTCATATGATTTGGCAGTAGCAACCTGATAAACTTTACTGTGTGTTGATAGGTAACTGTCACAAAAAATGAGAAATGTCTGCCCTCTGTCAAATTTGCCCTCTGTCAAGATTAATTCTGGAGCTGGAAATGTCTAGACTGTATGGCTGCCATTGGACATTTTCAGAATGTTGGTGAAATGTTCTGTTTATGACATGATACAGTTTTTTCCTTTCCCCTTAAGACGCTGAACAGTTAAGTGAAGAAATGAAAAATGGCCTCAGGCACCTTGCACAGACGTTGCAACTGTATTTGAAAACTGAGATCCAGGATGAGTCTCAATTGCCACCTGCAATTGACTTTTTTCAGATCTTCACAAAAGTAAGTGTTAAAATCTGGTTGCTTGACAGCTCATAAATTATCTTTTCCTTGTGTTCTTGATTTATTTTTGTGTGGGAGTTCAGTAGATACATTCAGAATGTGATATATGACAAAGTGAAATCAAACTATTGTTTTATTCAGCCAGTATTTAAGCAGAAGCATAACTTTTGTTTAGCTGTAATACTTCAAAATTAAAGCAGTAGCCAGAGGATATTTTTCCTTTTCTTTTTTAAATTATCATCTTAAAGCTCTAGGTGGAAATAAAAAATTGAACTAAAAAATAAGCAACTTCAGATAAAACTGAGTCAGTCACCTAAGTTATTTTTTCAGTGATAAAGAGCATATAGTATCACTCTTCAGCCTAGAATGTTTCTGCAAAGTGAGATATCATATATTTGCAGATATGCTCCCATCCCATTTCGTCATTTATTAGTATGTGCTAATAGCTGTTTGTGACTGTATCCCACAAACTGATTTCTCCAGGGGTCTTGTAGATTATCTGTTCTAAAAGACTACATGCAAAGTATTTGAAATTAATTTCTACATTATGTAAAATGTTTATTATGTTCCTAACTAAATTTTGTTGGCTTTTGCGGTAAGTATTTTATTGCTTTCAATTCAGAAAGCTAAATTTGAACAATACTAGCAGAAATACTCTATATGGAGAATACTCATAGTTTTAACTTCATTTAATTTTTTTTGTTTTCAAATTGATGGCTGAATTCTGCCATAAGATTTATCTTGACTCATGCATATTTTAGTTGTTTTAATAATTGTTTTCTTATGAAGTAAGACAAACTATTAAATGTTTTTCTTCTGATAGAAAGAAAAGGAAGAACATCTATTAAAGAAATGAAATAAAATTGCAATGTATGACTTTTTTACATTCTAAAAAAATCGGCACAGTTACGGAATATTTTTTACCATGCACAGAAGGAGCAGGAATATTATCAACTGTGTCCTTCTGGATTTTTTTCTTACTGGTGATTAGACTGCTGTGATGTAAAATTGCAATTTTCCCTGAAAAAACACAGCCCTAAAGACACCTAGTCAAAAGGACTCATAGATAAAAACCTTACATGCTACCTAGTCTCCAGTCAAACTGTTTTACTGTCTTGTGTTGGCACACTGCTTTGGCCTGAACTTTGTCAGAGGCATTTCACATGAAATAACACGTTGTGTTATCTGGTGTAGAGAATATGTACAGCTGAAGATAAGCTAACTATCAGATGGTCACTGCCTAATCAGTTTTAACTCAGTCACAGCTTGCAAGAAATTCTTTATAAATGCTGTTGCCTTCTGTGTAATAAGCTTAAGATGGAGACCGGCCATGATGGAGCAATGTGATGATTGCTTAACATATTGGAACACTGGCAAAGAAAATACAGAAGATGTCAAAATTTGTTACGTACACACATGCAAATACATCTGCATATATATGCAACTCTTCTTCCCCTCTGTATATTTTAACAAGGTGATGTAAGTGGCCTTCAAGTCCAGAGTGAAAGTCAAGATTTCCCAGCTCCATATCTTGTTAATTGGAGAACTAACAATACTCCTATTAATGATAACGTGCTTTGATATCACAAAGATATTTTTAACTGAAAGCATTCTGTATGTTGACTGTGAATTTATCCCGAGCCTACTGAATGTACTACAAAGTACCAAGTTTTTGTGTTGTTGGTTTTGTTTTGTTTAGTTCCTTGGGGATTTTTTTGCCTTCCAGAAATTGAGGTTCTCAGTCCATTAAAGTATGTCTCATTTCCTTCTTTTGCTTGTTTGCTGAGTCCATGTGGTAGTCTGCCCTAGGAAAATGAAGAGCAAATGACGTAGACCTATCATGTACACATGCTTAGTATCACTAATAATAAAAAGAATTGACAGGACAGAAAAATCTGATGGAACAGATGAATTGGTTGGAGAAAGGAGCCCTTGACTAGATATACCCATGTGCTTTACATGTGAGCAAAATTAGTATCTCGGTCAGAGTTCAGTCAAGCACAATAATTTTTGGAAGGCTCTGTTGTCACTACCTAATTTTCTGTGTGGTATTTTGCAGCCTTCCCGATTTGGTTGCCAGATGAGTGTGTTATGAAGTGTGATATTATATTAAAATATGATTTTAATATGCTCCCATCCTTAGTGAAGTAGCAGCAGGCATTTTGTGCCATTCCTATAAAATGTTTTTTCTTGAAGACAAGCTGAATGTCAATGCAAATATTACTGTTGGCTTTATTTTATTTTTCCTTAAGCTGAATATGGATGCTTATTCTTGGCAGGTAAAATTTAAGGCTTTGGAACTAAAAAGTCTCTGATAAGACTTTTGTGGTTTCTTCTCTGTAGTATAACTCTAAAAAAGAACAGCTGTGATGACTTCTCTGTGTGGTCATAGAATAAAGAAATACTACAGATACCTGACTTCAAGATGTAATCTTGTTTTCCCAACCTCTTCCAACATTCCTTTCAAGTTCAGTAGGAGCTTATTCGAACATTGAACTTTTTTGGATCAGTTCTTTCATTGCATGCCACAAAAAGATCCAGTCAAAGGTCATTTTTTATTCTGTTTGATGCTGGATGTTCAAGAAGGAAAATAAGCAGACTGCCAGGCAAAAGAGAAAAATGGTCCTGCAGCGAGATGACAAAATTCCAGATAGTTCTTGGAAAATCTCCAAACTGATTTAGGTCAAAAGAGCTTCTCAGAAGCTCTTTTAAACAATCCTCCTCTGCTGGCCACTGCTCTTGTCTTTGTGAAAATTAATTGTAGTTTTATTCACTTTCTTGTGAAGCTTAATGGCAGAGAGTCCCCCCGAGTGCAAACTTGTAGAAACTGCCCATTGAAAATCAAAGAAAATGTTGCCATTTCTTTCCATGGGAACAGAATTTCACCCCAATGTATTTTTAGTTTGCATGAGACCTATGGAAAATACCAGCTGTACTGGATGGGGAGGTGTTTCAGAAGGGTAATGCACCTTCTTTCCAGACAGTGTTGGCCTGTCCTTACTAGACAATTTGCTTTTGTATCAACTGTCCTTTGAGCTGCAGTTTTCATCTTCTTGTTATCTGATCACTTTTCGGAAGCTTCAGTTTATTTAACATGCCATTTATCAAGGTTGTGACTGTTTTAAAATTCTGATCCTCAGTATTAAACAGAATTATCTGCAGTTAATTACGTGTTAAGGCTTTAACTCCACTGAGACATTTTCTAATGTCAAGATAATTTTTTGACAGCATGGTTTTATGGTTTAATGATGTTTCCATAACCTTGAGATAAAATCAGTCCTTGCTTTTTGTTCTTCAGCCTTTACTTGCATGTTTGAGGAGGCGGCCTGGTATCCTGTGAGACATTTAAACAGGATAAAGAATTAATTTTTTTTGTGTACATCTATGGTTCTTTTCATAATAGCAGACAGAACCATGTGAACTATTTTAAGACATTAAATAGACTCTGTACCTACCATGTTGACTGTAAAACTGTGAGTGACTCCAATGACTGGAATCAGGCCTAAGATCCCTTTTTTAAAGACCAAATATGGACTTGGTGTTTTACTTAGAATTGGAGCTACTCATACTATGTCAGAATTAACTTTTTGAGCATTTTGAAATAGCCTGAAGAGATTCTGATGTTAGATAGAATGATAGCCATTTTAATGATCTCCTAATTTTTGAGTCTTCACATTTATAAGAATCTAAGATGTTTGCAACCTCTGTCATTAACTAAGAGTAAGATAAAATCCAGTGACAGTTACTGAACTGTCATATGGCAGACCTCTAGAGCAGTTTGGTAATCTTAAAACGCAATTGTGTTGGAAAGGGAAGTTTTCTAAAGGATGTTTTGATGAAACACTTGATAGCAAACTTTTGGGGAAAGGATGCTGGATTGAAGATTCTTGGGAACCACATATAGCAGAGATGACACGTAACTCCTGAAATAGCAGTCTTCCTAATTTTTCTGTTGCACAAAACTTCAATTTTCTGGACAGTATCTTAATTGCATATGGAGTGATAGGGACTAGACAATTTTTAACTTTTTGAAATTTTTAATCTTTTCTTGGAATGGGCTGCCCAGGGAGGTGGTGGATTCACTGTCCTTGGAGGTTTTTAAGAAGAGACTGGATGTGGCACTTAGTGCCATGGTCTGGTAACGACAGTAGGGTTGAACTCAATGATCCTTGAGGTCTTTTCCAACCCAGTTGATTCTATGATTCCTGCAGTTCCCATCTTACACTTTTATCAACAGATCCTACTTTGAAAGTAGGTGTGCTGCTTTCATTCAGTTAAATGAAGTGGTCACACACCACTATATGTGTGAGTTGAATAGTCCTCTTTACAGAGGTAGTGTGCTGCTTACCACCCTCTTCTTAGGTGGTGTCCTACTCTTTCCTTTCTTGTTGGTTTAGAATTGACACAAATAAAAGAGTTAAAACAGGTCTAAATGAGTGTAGAGCTTTAAGTTGAGGGTAAGACAGAAATCTGTATCCATTAGAAACACATGTGCAACTTTTATATAATTCAAACAAATTTTTTTCAATCTCATTTTTTTGAGGTTTTCTGCAGTTGACATTGAAGAGAAGAAGAGATACAGGTTTGATGCTGTGTGCTAGTTAGTCTCTGTGTGCTTACAGTTTTAACCAAAAGACTGATTGTCCATTTAGGATGTTGGTGTAATTAATCTTGTTTTTAACTTAAGAAGCAGTAAGGAGGCTGCTGGAAAGTGCAGAGGTACATCCCTCAAGAGACAAAGTGCCCTGATCTCTTTAAAATCCTTTGTTTATTCCTTCTATGAAGGTTTAAGTATATTTTATTCTTCTAAATTTTCAGTACTTATTTTTTATTTCACTCAATGCTTTGAAAGTTTCTTTTCAACATAAAAGGTATTAGTACCAATTAAAAAGAAAGCTCATTGTTATAAAGGTTTTGGTATGTATCTGCATAGGCAGGAGAGAACTAGGAGTTGAGCAGTGTCATTTGGCCTTTGTAAAGTCTGAATACTAAATTATGGTAATTTATTTGGGTGTCTTTTTAAGTGTTAGCTGAAGGAAAGTCTCACTTAATGATATGACTGGATAAAGTATGTTTGATCTTAGCATTGCTCCCTCAGATCTTATAGGCATCAGATAGCATGTGTTCTCTGAGAAGACCTTGGAAGACAACCAACATACATCTGCCTGGTTAAGATTTTCTTTAGTATTTTTTTCAATAAGTTACTCTTTCTTAGGGTTCACTGGTTAACTTAGTAATCCATATTAGCAGGGAAATTAAAAGTGATTTTTATCAAGAAAGTCAAAAGAAATGTGGTTAAGAGTAAAGTTATGAGCAGGTTAAGAGTTGTTGAAGACATGCAGCTGAAGGTGGCTTTCTAATGCCAGGCTCCCTAATCTAATTAACTATGGATGCACTTGTTGAGTTTCCCTGTGATTAGGAGGCTGTAAAGCCAGGCTTCTTTTCCTGGAGATGGCAAAAGCAAGTGCGTGTTTAATCTGTCATTCTTCTTTGTGTTATTCAAAGCTAATGTACCTTGATACCCTGTCTCATGCAACCTTATGTGCTCATGGTAAAGTGAAGAGCAGAGCAGTACTGACAAACTTCTTCTTAGTTACGGCCCGGGAAACTATTTTGCAAAAACTCTTTATTTTTATAGTTCTCTTTTTTTTTTTTTCTTATAATTGCCAAAGTCTTGTCATTTCCAGAAATCATTATACCTGAAACAACAGTGGTTAAGCCTAGGTACTCAACATACATTTGTGTTTATCAATATTCTTGACTCTTGTTTTTATTTTAGAGTTGGAGGAGTATGTTCCTGCTCATCAAACTATAATGGAATCTTTTTCTCTGACTATTGCCATCTTTAAGTCTATTACAGGAGATGTGTGATTATCATTTTAACTAGGGTGCTATTGATTTAGTATTTCTGTTGATCATTTTCTGTTTGATGGGAATATGGACTCTCTCCTGTTCTCCCATGTGTGAGGTTCTAAGCTACTGACAGCTTCACACTTACAGCTGTTAACAGCTGACTTGTGGTCATCAAAAATACTGTGCTCAGTTACTGCCAAAATAATTTCAGGAGAATTTTTCTGTACTCTTTCCAGTGTATTCCACAGGAGCATAACGAAACTGGTTCTGGTAGACCTTGATATTTGCGTTGGGAGGGAATGAATAATCACTTTCTTAACATTTATTGTTGATTCTGAGTTGCTCTCTTATCTAGCAAGAGGGGAATAAACTAAGATCAGCCTTTGCAGTACATAAACCCAAAGGAAATGGGAAAAGCTAAGTGTATTAAAGGGGAAAACTAAGCACTGGTTTGTGCTGCATAGCAAACAGCCAAGATTTATTTGAATATTGGATTTTATTGTGTGAGTACTTGAACTTCAGCATTTTAAGCTTACTTTTTATGGTGATGCTCCAGTAACCAAGACATTAGAAAGATGCAGGTGCCTGCATATGCATTCTGCCAAAATGGATCTCTTGGATTTGTTAGACAGACTAGCAGAAGCCTGGATGAGCCACTATCAGCTAATGGGCAGAGCTGTTTGACCCCTAGAGTTGGGAACAGTACTAGAGTCTGTGGTGCAGACTAATCTGTGTCATAGTTTTCATTCTGCATCTTAGCCCTCTTGAGGAATGGTGTTATTTCCTAAGTATGAGGAGGTGAAAAAAATCAGTGTTTTTTTAGCAAGGAAAGTTAGGGAAGGTCTTGGGGCTATTTAATAATTCATTTACTTGGTCTGGGATCACAAGGTTGCCAGCCTGGTATCCCTTTTTCTCCTGTCATTTCTGTTGCTGTTGGAAGCATGAGAGTAAGCAGGAAATCTGAAGTTGACCTTCTTGTTTTTCATTTACCTCTACCTGTGGTTTTGGCATGTCTATTAAATGACAGTAATGCTTTTCACTTGCATAGTGCTTCTGATAAGGCTCAAAATCAACTTGAATAAGCTTTAGCAACAATTCTTTATCATTTTCTTGTTTAGCAGACAAATACTATTTTTAAGGAAGAAAATTAAGGCCTGTAGGGAATGGTCATAGAGCTGCCTTTCCCT
>NW_008668786.1:35820-38938 GCF_000695815.1 Acanthisitta chloris
GTGTAGCAGTCACACTCCACTGCTTGTTTCCACAATGCAGCAATGAGCAAGGGTAAGAAGATTGGAATAGGAATACCTGTGAATAGAGCTTCCTACTTAGTTTGTATCTTTTTAATTTTGCAGAAATAGTTCTATAGTGCTGCTAAGATTCTCACCAAGTTTGGTTAGCTCAGTGTTCTTTCTTAAGGTCAAGTTTACAGAGAAAGTGGCAACTCCTGGGCAGCAGCTTTGGAAACAGTGGTGTAAATCAAAATCTGAGGAAAAAAATGGCAAAAACTTTAATGAAATTGGAAGAAATAGTGCAGCAGTACCCTAGAATAAGGGGGATAAACAGTGTGATAAGACCCCTCTCTTTACTTCGCCAACTGAAAGTCACATCTTTACCGGAAGTTGTCTTTGCCTAATGTGATTTTTCAGGTTTAGTGATTTCCTGTTATTTCCCCATTGAATTATAATTTGGGAGATAATTTTCCATAGCAATTATCTTAACTTTTAGTCACAATAGTTATGTTCAAGAGCAAACTGATATTATACAAGACCATGAAACAAGGCTACAACCATTCTATCTGATTCTAAATTAGCAGTGCGATCACAATTAAAATATAAGCTTTTGCTAACAAAGCTTTGTGCAGTGAAAGTAGGACCACATAAGCCTGAATTTATGGTGCAATTTGAGTCCCCTCATTTAGTTGTTCTGTGCATCATCTGTTTTACAAACTGCCTGTAGTATAGCAAACACCAGGTGTAGAAAATGAGGTAGAAGAGTACGAAGTTGGAAGTATTAAGAAGACAGAAAAGAGTCTGGAGAAATAAATGGCAAGGGTAGAGTAGACTATTTTGCAACCTTTTTTTTTTTTTATTTAAATTTTTTTTGGTGCAGAACTGAAAAGGATCCAGTGGCCAGGGGCTTAATTACCGTTACTTTGCCTAATGCTGCTCAGATAATATCTACAAAACACAGTGCTTAAAAGGGTCTCTGACATGTGATATACATCAGTCTGTTTTCTGACACCCTTATGGAAATAAGCTGGAAACTGTAATGATAAAAACCTTTAGGGGTTGTAGCAGTTGGAGTACATGCACAAAAATACGTGGGGTGAGACACCTTCTATGTTTAGGAAAAGCCAGCGTGAAAGAAGGTCATGGGGATGTTTAGCAAAGATCTGAGTAGTAAATTAAAACAATTTACATCCTCTTTCAGCAATTTTAAAAGCCTCTAATTGAGGAGGATAAGCCTGATAACTGCTTGTAATGCTGTTGGCAGCAAACTGTTCTATCCTTGTCTTTAGGATGACCTGCAGTGGGGTTGCTTAAAGCATTTTTTGCTTGTTTGTTTTGGCTGTGAGCAAAGCCAGAATTTTGTGTGGAAGGATTATTAATCAGCTCTGAGACTTGTTTAACATATTTAATAGATGAAAAGGCAAAAAAATCGTTTTCCTTCCAGAATGGCATTGGACTAGATTGATAGTCAGTTGAAAAGTACTATGCTCTTTGAATGTGGGATGGGGAACCATGTATTTGTGGTGTTATTGTTGAATTGCTATTATCTAAGTTGCTTCAGAGCCTGTCTGAAAATGCAGGTAACATTGTCTATATGCTATTGAGCTAAATAGCTGTTACAGTGTAAGTATCAATAGAAGATGAGATGTCACATCTAGGCATTTCAGTGGGTGTCAATTAAATGGTACCTACCTACATGAAATTTAGTCCTCAGAAGTCTGTTCTCTGCCTGTTCCATAGTATATATCTTTTAGTTTTAACTATAATTGTGATGCTAAATGTTTTTTGGCATGTCCTATGTCATTAAAACTACTCCTAAGTTTGTTGTAGAAATAAGATGGAGAAAGAAACAATAATACTGTGTCAGTATCCTGTGTTTTAGTATGGGTGAGCTGTTGTCACAACACGGTTGTAGCACTGATATGCTCTAGGCTGGCTTGAGATTACTTAGCTTGTACCATAGCAACCTGAAGCTGATACAAGCTATCTTAAATAGTTTCTTGGCATGACAGTGCTTATAGCTGTTCTGTAATAGTGGCTGGCAACAGATACTGCAAGCAAGGTGCAAGAACTCTGCAATGAACAGCCGTGATGATTTGTCATGGCTTTCTTGCTTGCGTCCCCCTACTTACCTACCCTGGTAGTTCCCATGCTGTCCTCAGGTAAGTCAGATTTTTCTTGACTGGCAGAGTCAGGTTCAGGAATATTTCCTTTTGGAGATCATCTAATTTGTTGTAGTGATTTAATTCTACACCCTCTTCCCCCATCCTCTTTCTTCTTGATTGTATAAATAATCACTATTTTTCTAGTTTAAAATAGAAAAACTGCAGGCTCTATCTCCCATTCCACAAGAACATTCTTCAGTCTGTCAACAAACATTGTGCTTTGCCTGTGCTCACAGGTATGAGATTCATCTTCTTACTTCTGTTATTACCATCAAGGCCAAGGTTTCATTCAGCTTTGAGAGGTAAGTGGATTGAACACCCACTCATTGATGGATATTTCTGTGCATCACAAGATCATTGAAGTCAGAATTGTCTATACTCATCATGTAAATAGACAGGATGTGGTTATGTGTTGCTACTAGTATAGGTAGAAATGGTTAAGTACCTACTGGTTTGTCAACATTAATGCAGTGTTATGGGTGAAAATTACTTTGCCTCTTTGGCCTTCTAGCCTGGGAAGATAGAAAAGAAGAGTGCGCACATTGTTTGTTGTCTGTAACATCAATTTCCTCTGCTATGTAGAAATTATGTAGACTAAGAAATGCTGACATGCTTCTCATTTTTTAGTCATTTCAGTCTTACTGAATAAGCTTGTACTCAAATCTGTATTTAAAATAGCAACTTGCACCATGTGCATTTGTGTTGTATAATATTTTGAAAGAATCATGTTTGCTTTTATATTTTAGAGTATGATGTAAAATTCCCTAAATTGGCTGATTGAGAGAAGCTCTTGCAACAGTATAGAACAACTTCTCTTGCTTTGAATTTTTCAACTTTTTTCTATTTTTAGGTGCTTGGGTCTTTTAACTAGAGACAATATCTTTCAATATGATGATAATTTGATTGGCATGAGTCTGAAATAAGCATCTGTCTAAATGAGAGATTTCATTTCC
>NW_008668786.1:38967-61596 GCF_000695815.1 Acanthisitta chloris
TAGACTATTTTTTTGTATAAGAAAGTGAAATATGTCTATAGATTTATAAAAAGTTGTATAGTATCTGAAGAAGCAGCTTGTTAGAATATAGTGATAGTGTTGGAATTTTGATAGTGGATTTGGACCAATGACAGATATGAGTCCAACATCATTTCCTGCCTTAATTATACAAGATCATTGTTTCTCATTCCATAGCAGGTTTTTTTTTCATGAAACTAACTTTTTAGACCTATCAGGCAGCTAGTAAGTTTTAGCGTAAGTTCCAGTTCATTTGACTGAAAAGCTGCAGTTCTGAAAAGCTCCAGTAGTAAAGCTTAGTGCAGTACATGACCAGTTTGCATTCATCCTGTCAGTTTGCCAGCAGCGATGCTCAGGACCAGAATTTGTACAATTGTCTGCATTGTGTAACTAGACTGAATCCACAGCTGAGTTATGGCAGCAATGACCAAGTGGTGAATTCAGCTTGTCTTAATATCCTTGTACCTGTTAGTTAAAACAGGATTAAGTGTATTTAACCACCTCTTGTAAAAAGAACATACGTGACATGAATTAACAGTGCCTGCTGAGAACCACAGCAGGATTTGTACCATCATTTTCATCATGCATGAACACAAGGTACAAAACATAGAAGAAATTTTGGGTAATTGTGTTAACTGTGATTTTGAAAAATATCTTTGCCTGGTTAACTTTAAACAGTTCTCAAAAAAAACCCCTTGATTTAATGAAGACATTAATGGATATGCTTCCTATATTTTATTTACCTTTCCTTGTAATATCTTGTCATGGCACAAAATTAGAGAATATAAGAACCAGAAAAAAAAGTACTCTGTAACAGCAGGGTCTTGTACAACATTAATGGTTCTTACTTGCAGCTTGCATCATCTTGGAAGCAGCTGAATTTAGGTAAAGCTGCTGATGTCTCACAGTGGCCCTGGCTGTTGCAGATGATATCAGTAGGTAATGAATCATAGTGCAAACTCTTGTGTCAGAAAGATAAAAGTAAATCTGCATGTGTGTACAAGACCAGAGAGATAATTCTGTAACTGCACTAATTGTGTAAATATAGAGAAACATTGCCAAATAAATAGGGATGTGTCTGGTAGCGTGTGTATTTTGGAAGAAACTGTGATCCACATCTGTGCTGGGAAAGCAAATTGAAAGAGCTGTGAATGTCCAGAGCAGCAAGAGATTTTTGACCATGAAGTAGCCTACTGTTTGGGAGAAAAGTAAGCATTTCTTTCCAAGCATGTTGCCGCCAGCTATATTTCTTTGAAAGTCTTTATCTGAGAATCAAAGAATTGCATGACAAACAACAGAACGAATATAAATTATGCTGGCAAACCTATCCATAATATAAATGAACCAAACAGCCCAGATTAATAGGTCCACATTTGTATGATTTTTAGTAGCTCTTTTTATGACTATCTGAATGTTGTATATTCACAAGAAATTAAATTTGCAATGTAATTTTCTGATCACTCAATTTCAAGATGAGATGGATGACAGAAGTGCAAAGGCTCATGATAAAACCATAGAAAGAGAAAAACAAGCCTTGTTATTGGGGAACATGGTGTTTTTCAGTTAACTTTCAGACAATATTTGAGGACCATTTTTTGCTGCCAGAGCATCCCTTGATTGAATACTTACATTTGTCATTTTACATGTTAAGTCAATGTACTTAAGTGTGAGAAATGGTGATGATGAGAGGAGGGTGGGCTGATGGCTTCCTAACTCATTTTGTGTAGGTCATCATATTACATATTAGTTATTTTACTAGCATTAACCTGTACACATTAGGGAAGGTGGGAGGTTGTGAATATGTCACTATATGCTTTTAATCACTGTCTTGTGAATACACATTTGATTGGAGTTTTGTTGTCAGTGCACAGTTTGAGATTTCCCTGGACTCCATTTCTGCCTTGCTATGCTGGAGGGGAGAAATGGTGCATGGGCAGAAGTAAGATGTAGCTTGTTGCACCAAGCTTGTTGGATTGAGCAAGCATATAATAACAGTAATTTGTATTTATCTACTGCCATCTCCTGTACCGTTTTACTTCAGAGTTCTCACCGTTAGCTTTCCAAGGCGTGAAGGTAGGAGTATATTAAATGCTGTCTTTCTGTGGCAATTGATGTTGAGTTGAGCTAGGATTAAGTAGGGAATGCTCAATTGTCTGATGATAATTCTGTAATTAGTATTGTTAGTGATTAGGAAATTCCTTGGCTCTCATTTAATGATTTATTTTCATGTAGTAATATGAATTAAGGTTCATAGTTGCAGTTTGGCAAGTTTTCTACTGATGTCTTGTCTTCCCCGTGGGTAGTTGTAGTACCTCTCCTTCCATTTCAGTGGAGAGGTGTTAATTGTCTTAGTTTTTTATGGCAAAAACTTCTTTAGGCCAACAGAATTTGCTTCATCCACCTTAACTTCTCATTACACTGCTACTAACTAAAGTACTCATCACCTAGCAAGTGAGGAGCCCTGAGTATATGAATCTTCAGAATCAAAATTGTACAGAGAATTTGGAGGACCTTCCAGAGGGAGGGCAGGTGGCTGTTCTAGCTCAGGAAAGCAAATGATGTTGATTAAATTCATGTAATGATGAATAGCGGAATTTAGAATAATGAGGCACAATGACTTTTTGATTTATTATTCCAAGCAAAGTTGAGTTCTCATTAAAAAAACATACAGTAAAAGGTCTGAACATGAGATCCTACAATATTCACTTGGTATTTTGGAAAACCATACCTAGCTTTGTTTAAATAGTCAACTTTGCTCTTCTCCCAGTAATACTTATTTTATAACTAGGTCTAAATGGAAAGAAAAAGAATAGATTTTTGTATTCAGAATGCCTGAAAGTTTTCTCCAGCTGAAAAATAATTTTGCTTAATGACAGTTATCTACTAGTCTGATTTAGATTGTAGATTATTTGGCAATTCCATCTGACTGACTTTGTCTGAATTTTGAGAAGTAGGGGTGATTTCTGCTATTGCCTGTGCATTCAAAATTTTTACTCTAGAAATATGTCCTTGGCAGACTGGATTATACCCATACAGTCTCTCTTCCTCAGGATTGAGCATAGCCTTTCCTTGACAAAAGGTGAGCAACAGGGTCTCTCACCAATGGTAATGCATTATATGCATCTTCAGGAGGTCTTCAAACCCACAAAATTAGGGTTCAGAATTTGACCTCTCTGGTGTGGACCCTCAGTCTCATGTGCCAGGGCATTGCTGTGCTGCTCCATGCATCACCACTGAGGCTTATTTGTTCCCTGTATATACAGTGTAATACTCATTTTCTCATACCCCTTGTGTTAGATACAGGCACAGTTAGGGATTCCACTGATATCTCCTGCATGGGATTCTGAAGGATGTGCTGCTATGCAGTTGGAAGACTGTCCTGTTGGAAGGCACAACTTCCAGCTGCATCTGGGCTTCAGGACCTTGCCCTGCTGTGTGTGCCCATATGCTGAGGCACAAGCCTGTACTGGGACCGTGTCTCCAGGCATGGATGTGCTGTTTGACCCGGTTATCCATTCTGATTGTGTGGCCGTATGTTGAACTTTCTGTGTTAAGATTCTAGTGAATCTCAATTCAGTCATTGAGAGTCCCATCATTGATTTCATGGGATTTAGGACAAGATCTGAATGTACTCATTGCTGCTTAAGAACAAATGGGGAACAAAACTTGATTTTTTCCCACACTGATTTGTTTCCAGAAGCTGCCTGCATCTTCTCACATGTCATTCTGTCTTGGTAAGCCAATCTACCTCCGAATATCTGCCTTAGCTCTTCTGTGTTCTGGGAGATGTTATATTTGGATTATGTTCAGCACAATGTGAGTATGTACAATGTGAGATGTACACCATGGAATGATTGTCAATGCTAGCAGCATTGTACATACTGTTTTGCTATAGGTTAGGATGAATTAATTAGCACTGCTATTATTAGTGTTGCTGCTTAATCTTTCACTGTAATCATATGCTGTAAAATTTTAAATAACTACCATTTCATATAGGTAACTGGCATGTGTTGTTGTGCAAAAGAAAGGAAAGTGAAACCACAATTGCTTGGGGTTTTACTTGTAGGATGCGTTTTCTATGAAACTGGAGTATTACAGATAACACAATACTTTTGGATGCATAAGTTTTATAGGAGGATGTATGGCAACCTATGATCTTTGAATCCCTAAGGAAAGACCTCTATAACTGTCATGAAACTTAACTTTATGCCAGAACACTCTGAAATCACTTTGAAAATATTATTGACGTGTTTGTTATAAGTTAAGGCACTCAGCGTCTTAAAGGAGTGCTAGAGTACTTTGGAAGTTAGGATGAAAACTGCTTTACAAGTATCTCCCATAAAAATGTTTTTGCTCTTTGATGCTTCCATATGGCTGTGACAAATGTTTCTGCTCTTTTCTTCAAAATGGGAGGGAACCTGTAATTAAAATATAGAAAGATGCACTGGAAAAAAATCATGTCTTTTCTTTGAGAATGCTAATGGATTTCCTAGCTATGGGGATATTTTTACTTGTAGAAAAGTAAGACATGCTTGGAAATGCAGAAGGATGCTTTGATGCTCTCTGGAGACATCTGTCCTTGATTAGCTGTTTGAATCAGTGATGTTATGTGTTTGTGCCTAGTTGCCAAGGAAGCTATCATTGGTAGCTTCTTTTGGGAAAGAAAAAGCAGAAGAAAATGTAGTAATTTTCCCCTTCATTCTGAGACTGAAACATTGCCCAGATTAACTCTTGCACATTTCATTTTTTGAGAGTTTTGTGGTTCTGTGACTGAAAAATTTAGCTTGTGCTAAAGCATAAGATATAGAAAATACACTGTTAAAAATGTTATGCTAGCGTTCATCCATTCACAGCTATCACGTGGTATAAAGGATACCCTGAAACAGCATTGGTTGTGCAGTTACTTGTATTAATGGACTTCACCCATGAAAAATTATTTCAGATGTCTAGCTGATAACTAAAAAGAAACAATTACCTTTGTCTTCTAATGTGAGACAAACTCCTTGTCTTGTATTTTGAGCTTCAACAGTTGTAGCCAACAGCCTACCTGTCTAAGCCAAATAGCTTTTTGAATTGAATCAAAATACTTTTGGGAATTTCTAGAACTCACTTGAATATAAGGAACTGGCAGTACTTAAATTGAAAAAGATAATTGGATTTAAATACAAAAACCCTTTATTTTTCACATGTTTCCAAGCAAATGGAGAATTGAAATTTTACTAGGTTAACAACAATGAAATAAGGAATTAAGGTTTTTGAAGTAATTTTTATAGTTTTCCAGCCATTCTGTCTTATATGCATGCAGAGTCAAGGCCAGGACAATGATACTGAGATTCTTTGAGTGGTGGGTTTTTTACAGAAGAATTCCCAAGAACTTTAAATCAGTGGTTTTTTTTCTGACTGAAATTTACCATCTTCTTTACAGCTGAGAAAGAGAGCCATGGTGATACTTAAAACTTTATAAACAGCTTTAGCATTGCTGCTCTTTTAGGAAAGGTCTATCTCTTTGGATCTAAATGACTTTCTCATTGGTCTGTCTGAATGAGTCTGGTAATACCACACTTGCAGAACTGCATCCTGTGGAAATTGCTGGCTCCAGGAAAGCATCGTTGCAAGCAGATCTGTAGTCAGGAGTATCTCCTACAGGCTAGGAAGGTTTGGAAAGAGCAAAAGGGGTTATTTGAGCATGGATTTTTTTTTTTATAGTACAAAATAAAATAAAGATGTTTCACCACAGAAAAATTCATGATGTAAATATTATTAGGATTATTTGTAACCGCTTTCTATGTTTTGGATAATTGCTGCCCTGTGTGTGTCAAGAAACCAGCACATGGAGATACACAAGATAGAAAAAATAATCAATTTATTTTTACCATGGTTTGATATCAGCTTACTACTTCTGTGAAGACAGTGTTAGCAGTTACATCCAGACATGACACGATGTAGAAATTTTCAGCAAAATCCCTGATGAATTTTATGGATGGAGTGGATTTATTTCTGCTCTTTAAAAAATATGTTGTTACAGAAGTGATGCAGACTTAATGGGACTCTTCTTTCTTGTAATTTAAAATGTATCATTGACTTTCAGTGGAAGCTGAGCTAGAAAACAAGAAATGTTGATCATGTGTGACATGATCTGGGATTGAATTGTTCATGTTTTTATCCCTCCTGGCATTCAGTGTTCCTCTGAAATTTGCTTGTTTTGGCATTAGAAAACATAGTGAAGAATAATCTCAATACAAAATTATTATAATTGGTATTTCTATGTAGGCTCAGCTTTGTTAGGAAAACTAGTAGTGACTGCTGGGTAATTGGAGGGTTGGGGGTTGCCCTTGGAAATCCAGATGTAGTAGGTTACTGCACATGATTTAAAAGCTGCAGACTTTTTAGCTTTTTTAAAAGCTTGTTGATATTGACTTTTTCTCTTTTGATTAAACACAATCCATTTGATAGTTAGTTGTCAAGTTCATTTATCTTTATTAAAATAGGGCTATATCAACTTCTTGCAGGCCAATTTGTTCAAATAACATGATGGGTGTTTAAATGTGACCTCTAGAAGCTGCTTTGTTAATGGAGGCTCTGTTTGTTCTTGTGCTCTTGCTAAACAGTTTGAGTAAGACTAGTTCACATCAAAGCTCTGGTGCCTCTAACAGCCTGTTAACATCATATGAATTAAGCTAAACTGGGTCAGTATATTGTGATCTAATCATATTAGTGCTGTGATTTACTTTTTTTCCCCCCTAATACTGTTATCACTGAAAAGGTTGTTTTTTCCTGAACCTTACACCTGAAAAAAATAAACGCTTTTGTATGTTTGACTCAACCTCCTTTTTTTTGGTCCTATTTCAATTAGGAAAATACTAACCGTTATTAAGGTGAGAGTATAAAATCAAAGAATGGCTTGATATACTTGGAGAAAAGGAGCAAGAAAAGCAGAAGTAAGGGGTCAGGTGACCTTTTCCTATTCTTCAGTTAATTTCGGGTAGGGAGACATCCGATCAAGGAGAAAAGGGGCAGAGTTCCAGTCACAGTTGTATTTTATGTAGCATTTTGCAGTAAATGAGCTCTGGATCTTATGGCAAATGGTTTTAATGAAGTCCTTTAAAAAAAGGAGTAAAACACTAAGTGTTTTGAATTTGGAGATTTTCCTTGGTTTGGTTACTAAACTAAACAGACCAAGATATTTATGAGATTCTGATATGCTATAGAATCGTTTTAATAACTTTTACCTAAAAATATTTTGGGTTGCTGTGCTTGTTCCCTGCTGTGGAAAAAAAGGAAACAGAAAAAGGGAAGGAGAAGGAGTATCAAAGGACAAGTAAAGGTTTTCATTTGGTGACTTTTATTTACTTTTGGTGCATATGCATGGGCTCCAAGATGCTGGGCAGCTACAGACAAGTTACGGGTTGGCAGGTTTGTCTTGACAGATGTTATCTTGGACTTTGGAGTATTTTCCCTCATCAGAGGTACCATCTGGTTGCCCTGATGTGATATTTCTACTTCATCAGTCTTTGGTAAGTTGGGTGGAGCTGTGGGAGCTGTTTCATCCTGTGTTTCTAATGCTGTGTGGCTGTACTACTGTTAGTTCCATGTAAGAAGTTGGAGATCAAAAGGTAAGGCCTGAGGGAAGAAGCTAACATCACATTTATCATGACTTCAACTGGTGTGACTGATTTGAAAAGAAATCACTGTCATTTTTAAAATGAATAAGCCTTTGGCTCAGGAAATTCCTAAGGCGCAGAGGTTGGTGGGTACTGGCATGGACATATTGGTGGAAAGGTCCTCTATACCTTTGCATTTACTACACCTTTTCACAGAGAATCTGGTGTGGACGGATCAGAAACACGATACTGCACATCGACCTTTGTTTAGACCTGGAATAGCCATCCTTAACTGATGATTTCTTAATCCTGTTCTATCAAAACAGAAACCCGATAATCTGTCAGCCTGTGTCTGGAATTCCTCGTGTCTTTTGAAGCACCCTTTAAAAGATGAGAATAATTATTTTTCTTCATATTAGGGAGCAAAGCAAAGGGATCTGACTCAAAGTAGTTACTTTGTTCTACCATTTCCCTCTCCAAACCCTGCTTTGCTTTGAGACACTACCTTAACACCATTTTTTTACTATAGTGGTACACCTACTTTGGACTGCTAGCTTCTTTCTTCATTTTATACCTCTTCTGTCTGTGTCTTGTGGAGCAGAAAGTTGAATATAGTATAATATTTAATTTTTTGATTTGGGACCATAATTGGTTGAGACCTACTGAGTCTTGTTACAAAAGTGCCTGCAAATAAAATAGCCAATAGTTCTCATTACCAAGGTAAGGGTTTTTCACATATTTATTTATTTTTAAAGATGATTTTGATATATTATTCCCAAAGTTGCATTTTATTACTGGGCTGGAAGAAGGTGAACAGCACTTCCTCTGACACTGGATTTAGGGGAAAAATTAAGTTGAGAATTCTGATATACCTACTTGTGTTGGAACTCACGTTCATAGGAATAAGAATTAAAACTCACTGACAGAGCGAAATTAAATTCTGTGTGTTGCAAATGCTTAGAAATCTTTTAAATAGATCACATAATAAAACAGGATGGAAATTTAATGGTGAGATGAAATTGTAGCAATCACTGTAAATCTTTATCTGTATAATGTGCTCTGGCCATTTTTGTAAGCTCTCATGCTTTCTCCATACCATGTGAAAAATATTTAACTGATATAAATTCAGATAGCTTTGCTTATGCCAGTGGATAGCTGTTATAATTTTCATTAGGAACTGCAGTTCTATAATTTTTTCCAGATACAAATTATAATGGTTGCTAGCAAGGGGGCAGCTGATTAATAGCATGTGGATTTTATGGTCAATAGGTGGAAATGATCTGCATTTGATTTTTATGTGGGAAAGTGAGAAGATAAATTACTTTTGTCCTTTTATGAGAATGATGTACATGCCTGCTACAGTAAGCTGATCTTTGGATGAGAATACAAAGCTGTTGGCTAAAATATTAGCAGTTATCGTTGTATTTCTAAACAGAACAATAATGCCTAAAACCTGTGTTCTTTTTTTGAGTGTATTTAATACAAAAAAAAGTGGGGTTTGTTGTGGTTTTTTGTTTGCTGGTTTTGAAAAAGTCTGCTTTATTTTAATTCCACACTACCTTTTTATCACCATAACCTGACAGCTTGGATTTAACAGGACACAACAGTGTCAGGAATATTAATGCTGATTGCCAAGCCTTTGAGTAGTGAATTTTTTGAAGAATGGACTGAAGATCATGTTCAATGAGTTTTTAAAAAGTTCAGCATGCATCAATTGCTTTCCACATTGTCCTGATAATGACACTGTCGAATACAAAATACTCTCAATAAAGACAACATATGGATAAATATATATGGATAAAAATGAAATCTTACCAAATCAGTCTTGACTGATTTAGTCTGTAGTAAAGAAGGCTCAGGGAAGACCTGAGATGAGTGTCAGCCTCTTCCAGGTAACAAGTGATAGGACAAGAGGAATAGGCCTCAAGCTGCGCAAGGGGAGGTTTAGACTGGGTATTAGGAAGACCTTTTTCACTTAAAAGATTGTCAAATGTTGGAACAGGCTGCCCAGGGAAGTGCTGGAGTCACCATCCCTGGAGATATTTAAAAGATGTGTAGATATGGCACTTAGGGACACAGTTTAGTGATGGACTTGGCAGTTTTAGCTTTACGGTTGGACTCAATAATCTTAAAGGTCTTTTCCAACCTAAATGATTCTGTGCCTCTATGACCTTATAGAAAATAGATTCTTACTAAACTAATTATATGGAGGTTTTTGAGTTTACGTGTTTGATGGAGAAAGATAATATTGATATTGAGCCAAGTGGCATTTTTCTGGTCATTGAAATTAAGAAAGAAATAGATCACATACCAGCTCAAAACCTTGTAGAATTTTATAGCTATCACAGCATTCATTGAAAACAAGACTATTCACTGTAGAGACATGCTTTTGTGATGTCTCACAAGGGAAGCTTCTTGACCTTGTGCTGTTCAATACTTTGGTCTTTGCAGGCAGTGATCGCTTAATTCATTTGCCCAAGCACTGACAAAAGACTAGGCTAAACTAAAGCTGTTTGGTATGACCTGTAGTGTTTGGTAAGACATGGGGATAGAACCAAACTTTTTATTTCAATACAATCAATATTTATTGCATTATATTGTTACCCCGTGAATTGCATCTTCAGTTGACCAAAACCATGTATTCTTGTAACAGAAATTACTAATGGGTTTAAAGTGACAAGCTCATACAGATTTTTAGAGAGTAAGGACTAAAATCTTTGTTATTCTATTTCTGTAGTGAAAGAGTGAAGGAAGCTGGCATCTTTTCATTTATTTCAAAGTTGAAGAAAGCAAAAGACTTTTGTAACAAAAGGAATTATTTACACCAGTCAGTGTGCAGAAAATATTGTCTTCTGTTTTAAAAGCTAGTATGGCAGATACTTACTTTCTCCCTCCATCTAACAGTTTATCTCAGTAGTGTGTCTTATTACAGTTGAGGCTTTTCATATTGCTTGGAAGACCTTTCATGCTATTGTCTTTGAGTTTGACAATGCTTTTGTTACTTGTCTTTATAAGAAGGACATAGAGGTCAGAAGCTGTTTGCTAGTCACTCACTCTGAAGCTAAAGTTTTATCCCTGTAGCTTCTTGAGAAAGAATAGGGAATGTTATGCTCCTTTGAAAATTCTTTACCGAAATGTCAGGTGTGTCATAGCAGAAGTAGCTGGGATACATTCCTCCTTAAGCTGTTTTCTAGGATTTAAAGATTTCAGTTTGGGTACTGGTGAGTAGGGTGGGCATTGATGAAAAGCAGATGTTGTTTGTGTACTTGTGTCCAGCTCTTTTTGCATCATGGTATATACACTTGGGGGCAGAGCAGGGAGATGGTGTTTTAGAGTGGAGAACTGCAAATAAACATTTCTGTGGGGATTATAGTAATAGAAATACTATGGATGGTCTTGATCTAGACATTTGGTTTACAAATGACATTAGCATTTTAATAAAAAGATTTTTCCCTGTACACAATTTCATTGTAACTCAGATAAGACTAGCTTGTTATTTACTTACATAACTAGATTAAGATGTCTACAATGTTTTATTTGGAAGGAAGTCAATTGTTCACTTCCAGTAAATGAAAACAGCTAAACCTCTTCCAAATATTTAAGTAACTTTTTTTTTAAGTTGTTGTGATAGCAAATCTTGTATTTGTGCAAATGTAAGCCTTTTGTATTGGAAAATCACAAAACTGCTTGATAAAGGGATACTTAATAATTATACAAAAGCTTATTCAGGACTTGCAAATCTTTGCCTCACAGAAAGAAGTAAATATGCAGAATTTCATGGTAGACTCGAGACTGTCAGAGGGAGATAGAGCAAGTTCAAAAAATACAGTATCCTCACTTTTTTTATGGCGTATTGACTAAATTTATGCTGAGGTCATATTTGGAGATAAGTAACCTTTTGATGTTCTTCCTGATAATCAAATTTTCTGAGAAAATTCTCTGTATTATCATAAATCTATGTCTGTACAGTCCTTTTATGCAGGCAATTTTTAAAAGTAGCTTTTTGACCTGATAGAAATGGAAATGTTTCTTAGAAGTGAGAAGAAAACACTAGTGAGGAATATATGTTTGAGATTATTCTCTGTCAAATCTAACAGGCAAAAATTATAGGCACTTTTTGAAAAATACACTACATCTTCACATCACGTCCCAAGGAAAATCTTGACATTCTCACTCAAGGATCCTTAACCAATTTTCATAATAAGCCCTGCAGCCACCATTTCCTCCTATGTAAGCAGACAAAAATGCAAGCTTGGTGCTGGTAAAGTTGGCAGGCTCTGCCTTCTGCTGAGAAGTGAGCTCTGGAATCAAGGATTTTTCATAGAAAACACCTGATCATTAATGTTTTTTCTTTAAAGAATATTAAGTATTGTTTTAGCTGGGTATTTGCCAGTAAACAAATTGTACCCTGTGTAGAGCTGTAAACATTAAATGCCATCTGAGAAGCAATATATAGCTAGAGGCTGATCTAGTGAAGTTCTATTGTGTTGCCAGCACATAGCAAAATTAAACAAGCAGCTGTTTTCTGCACTGCTTTCAGCTTTTAGCTGGTCTCGTGTGGTCTGGCTGGATTATGTTACAGTAATCTTTTCCTGATGTGACAGTCTTGGGTAAACATAGCAATGAACATAACTGGAACTGTCTTTTCTTACTTAATTCTTTGTAGGAATAGAAGAAACAAAAAAGTCGTGCTTATATCTTACGGCTATCCATTTGAATAGGAGTGTCTTAAGAATTAATGAGACCCTTAGGTATGGTCTTGTATGATAAAAACTGGAGCTTAGTTCTTGCCTGGAAGAGTAACATACACATTTATCACTTGGCTTTTTCTGAGATTTCTCTTCAAAATTTACTTATGAGTTGTTGTAAAAGACCAACCATGTGTGTACTCCAGGGAGGAGGAAGGTTTCCTTCTGTCCTGTTAGGAATCCATTTCACCAGCTCAGTAACAGGGACAATATTCTTTGCATTGTGTTCACCTGGACACTGCTTCTACTAAGTTTACCTTCTTAGAAGCCATGGCACTGTGTCTTGTTTGCTCTACCTCAGAGCAAGGCTCCATACTCTTATTACATATTGTTAGTACTGGCAAGCAAAAGCATCGGAGTAATCTCCCACTGTTCTGATTGATTTTGACAATTTTCTGGTGTTATTTTAGTTTTACCTCAGCAGTCTTAGCCTTAGCATCTGGTCCAGCTTCTGGCTGTATTCATGCATGGGGTCAGTAGCTCCAGTGACAGATGTAGGTCTGATTCATCTGTTTTGAGCCTGAAGAAATGATTGCAACCCTCTGTTCCTCCACAAGCAGTCTGACAGAACAAAGGATTATATGATATCGGTGTAGCAGAACTGTGCCTGACCAAAATTCCTTTCAAACATACCAGTTATGTCTTTTTATTGAACTGAAGAGCGGCATAAAATCTTTGTGCTGTCCTCTTGGGGAGGAGGGCTGCAATTTTCTGTAGCTAGCACGTGGGAATTTCCACAAGCAAATACTTTCACCCTCTGCTGCAAACTGCTTCTATGTCAACAATTTATTCTTTTATGGTTTCTACTACTTAATGTTTATTTTCAAGTGTTGGTGCATTATATGAATGCAGGCCAATTCAATTTGGCCTTCTGAATCAGTAATTGCAAATGCTCCAGTACTGATATTCTGCCTTAAGTTCATCCCCTAAGATATGACTGGTTCAGTGTGCATTATGAATGTGTGCTTGGTGTGTTTCTTGTGACACGTTAGAGAGTTTTGCTTTCTGTTTCTTAAACTACAGAGGGGAGCCCCTCCCTGCCTCAGATTTTCTGGTGAAAAATTGCTCTAACAAGTTATGTTTTAGGAGGTAGGGTGTGAAGAATTGTGGATGCTTAAAATGTGGTCAGAAGTCGCAAAAAAAAGAGCTGGGAGGACAAGGAGGCTTAATATGCCAGTTTATACTTGCTGTGGGATTTGGTCAAGTATTTCAAGTTTTGAGTTACAAGAGTATTCTGCTGTGTTGATCACATGCTCACTAATGTGTTTTTGTGCACTGCTTGATTACAGTCTATAGATATGAAACTTGATGCCTGAAAATGGGAAATACCAAATTAGCCTTACTGCTCAGTGATACGATTCCTTTAGGCTGAGGCAGAGTAGGGTGCTGGCTGGACATAGTGTGTAGACCCAGATCTCTCAGACATTTTATGAAAGAGCAAGTCCAGCTATTTCCACCCCTGTATTACCAGTTTCAACACTAGTAAGTGAGGAAGTAAACAGTTTGCTACTTAGTCACTTAAAGTGAACTTGTGAACTTCTTTAATGAAACATGAGGGTATTTCATTTTAAACAAGTCTAATCAAATTATGGTACTGTAACTGTTGGAAGTATAGTCCTTACAGTTCCAGATTTACAACTTGTCTAAACCATTACACTTCTGCTTAGTAGATCTTGTCACACAGGAACCTTGCTTAATTTTTTTCCTTTGTATTATGTTTAATTTAAATTTTGAGGAAAATCATGTATAACAGCTTTATGTAAAACATATGAGGTAGTAACATCATAACCTTATCCCTGACTCCTGTACAGCTGTAAAGGTACTGTCTGTAAAGGAGGCAGAGGTTTTGTCCAAATGCTCTGTGTATGTGTAGTTTATGTACCTCCCTCCCCAAATATTTTCAAACAGGGGAAACAAAAGACAAAATGAAATAATTGACATGAACACAATGATAAAATGACATTTCTTAACTTTTCTAGAAAAGATTATTTACCACTGGAAGATCTTACCATAGTATAAACAATTTCTCCTTCCCCTAGGAAATCTGAAAATGGAACAAATGTGACCATGAGAAAACAGCACATCCAAAGATAGAGCCCCAAAGATACTTTTCCCCCAATAATGTTTATATTTCTCGTTAAGTATTACCTGATTAAATGCTTTCAACTTTATTCCTTTAATCCTCTGTGTATATTTGTTTATAAAGGAAGGCAATATATATTTAACCACAGATCACATATTGTATCAGATATCTGATGTCTTCCTTACCTTCTTGCGTTTTCATTCCATTCTCCATAAGAAGGTCCAGAATGGACCCATGCCAGCTTCTTGATAGATATTATTTTATTTCCAATTATTTATCTTATTATTTTTTCATTCCTTTTCTTGCTGATGCTTCAGAAAATGTGTTGTTGCCAAACTTGGATATCCTGAAGCATGCAATACCACCTTGTCATTCAACACCACCAAAAAAAGTGACATTTCGAGGAGAAAAATAGACTGTTGAAATCAGTCCTTGATAAGCAAGTGAAACAATCTGTTCTCCCTGCCATGAAAAATTATTTTTATTACACACACACAAAAATCCTTCAGCTACCTGAATTAGTTTATTTCCTGTTATGAATAAAAAGTATACTTTAATGTTTCTGGTCTGTTACAATTTATATGTGCTGTATTGATTTGTGTGTTTCTAGCAAACACAATCAATGATTTTGATATAGCAGAGACAGTAAATTATAGTCTGCACTCACAATCTTATTTCTAAATCTCAAACGACCAAGTGAAACTGTTGAAAAGCACATTTTTCAATTAGACTTCTAAAGCATTTGCTATAAGAAAGGGATCTCAAGAGGTTTCAGGTGAAGGCAGATATTAGAAAAACTGCCAGTCAGCTACCAAATGAATATTTCTTTTGGATAGTGATCCAATGTTGTTTAATTATATCAGAGTGGAATTGACAGTTTTCAATTATATTGTTATAGGACTAAACCAACTTTTGCTCACAGTGGATTAATTATCAGTGTTCCAGATGAGCCTCTACTCAACTCACCATTGTGGTGTCGCTTCCAGACTTTGGTTTTAAGTCTTTTTTTCATAGGTGACTGTAACATCATGAAGTGCTGTAAGTTTGAAGCTTGTCATGGAAAAACTGTTTAATCTTTATTTTGTGGGTAAACCTGACTCTTGAGGACCCCACCATGGATAGGACTGCTGCCCTGCACTGCATTTGTGCTGTGTAAACAAGCATCTGTCCTGGCTGTTGGCCTGACAGTCAGGGCTGTGTAGCTGACTCTAAATTAGCAGTACAGTATATTTGTATCTGGATTCTTATTACACTATGGATTTTTGAACCATAGTTTCAGTAGGGCCAGGCTAATGAGAGAGAGGTCTTAATTGGTCAATTTTATGTGACTAGACTGGAGGTACCTATGCGAGAAATGGAAATGAGCAGAAGCATGGTGCTCTGCTAAACTGAGATAGCTGTGCAACATTGCTGGTAGGGATAAATGATTCTCCAAAGGGTGTGGGAGTGTGTGTGTGTGGCCAGAGTCAGCCAATGGAAATGTCTCATCCTCCATTTATGGTAGTGTTAGCGTAGAAAACACATAATCACTGAATGATTATATGGGTGCTTTTATTAAAGAGCTCTGGGAGTCGGGGTACAGACCCAAAGCTGACTCTGACATGGATCTGAGATGGATACATTTTATACTCTGCTTTTACGTAATCATACGTTAATCATTACTTTGCTATTGTTCTATTGATTTCATCCAAGCATGAGTTTGAGTTCCCTTTTTCCATAATGGTTGTATAATTATCTATTATGCAGGTGGGTATGTACCAGTAGGGACACAGGTGTACGTACACAGGTGTAGGTTCACATCATTCTACTAAGACAATGGTCATTCTTGTCACTAAGGTCTACTTTAGCTACCACGCCTTTCGAAACATTTTATCCTGTGTTATCAGTGGTGTGAGAGCCTAGAGAGTAAACGGGGAGATGGAACACTTCCAAGACTGGGCTAGAGGACTGAGCTGGAGACATCTGCGTCTTCTGATGATAAAGCTGTTAGGGCAAACTATATCTGAAAGCATCAGTCCGTGACTGTGTAAGTCAAACTGAAGAGGGGATACTTCTGGTTTCCCATTCTTGCCATTCTTAACCAGATAGCTGCATCTTTTAACAACAGCATTAGGGCTCAACTGATCAAAAGAAGAGAAGGGGATGGGTCAGGGTCTGAAACAGCTAAAACCAATCCAGAGAAAGTAAGTCTCATCTGTGTGAGGTGGAAAAGCAGATCATAGAATTTAGAAGTTGCAAAGTCTGTGAAAGTAATAAATAAAAAAGTAGGCTTGAAGGTGTCATCATAATTATAACTCCAGCCATGACTGTATCTGATGGTTCAGAATTATTGTTTTATTTGGTTTTAGCACACTTTTTTTTAGTGCCTTCTGCTATAATTAATTTGAGTGACCTTTCAGTAAATTAACTGATCTCATGCATTTTCCTTTGGCTCATATAATAGAGCATTCTTTGTGGTTTTAAAATAATTAGTCAGGAATCCTACATTATGAAAATCAAATTATTTCAAGATGTGATCCTAAAAGTCTCTTGGTAAAAGTGTTATTGACCATACTGATATTTCAGAGTGAAGTATAGTGACCCAGTTTTTGAGAATTCATTCTTGTTAAATCAGATTCCTTTAAATGAATCATGCTTAGCAGCAATTTTGAAGTGGTGGGAAAGAGCTGATGCTTGCTAAGGTTTATGGCTGAAGGATGTCAAGGGAATTTTTGAAATTAAGGGAAAAATATTAAGCTTTATTGTACTTTGTTGCAGAAAATATTCCTGGATCTATTTAAGGTGAGACTGATGAAGTAGAAGGTTGTTTAAACAAGACGTTAGTCCTAGCCTGAATTTGCTTTAGGAAGAAGTTGAACTACAGATACATCTACTGATAATGAGAAATTAAATTTAGATTTAGACATACTAAAATTAATAGTAAATATTATTTAGATAAGATACATTTTGCCATCAGGCCAGTTCTTCTTGTGGGGTGGCAAGAATTGTAGGTAAGTTTCTTTTACTGTTCCCCATCCTCCTCTTTGTTAGTAACCAAAAAATTGTAAGGAAACAAAGTCTTGTAAGAAAAGTCATGTGTAGGAATGATTATAAACCATAATACATGTGGAGACCTTATACTTTAATTTGTGTGTTTGCCTAGGGCCTTTGTTTTTAGAGCACCATCATATGCCAGCTATAGTCATATAGCTGTCAAACATTTATATTGCTAGTTTGTTCTGATTTCTTTTTTTAAATTTTATTTCAACATTATATAGACAAAAGACAATGAAAACACTATCTTTACCTTATGTATTGAGTAGAGCAGTTTGTCAGCTGAAATCATCTGGCCTTTGACAGGCATAGCTGTATTTGATTGCCTACTGAAGATGTAGTGCAGGTGTGTGCATGTTTAGTAAATGTGCTGAGGGCACAGTTTCCTTCCTTCCATGAAGAATGTGCTTCTTGACTTGTTTTATGGAAAATTAAACTGATGCTGTTTCTGTCAGTAAGGAACTTTTACTAAGACATTAATTATTTATGTGAATTTACATGCAATACTTTTGTCAAGAAACGATTTTGTGGTTTAATCTGTTGCATTTATGAATATGTACAATAAAGCAGTGTTTAAGATGCTGGATCTTAAAAGAAATAGGAGGATTATTCTTCTTGTGTGCTTTGCCTGCAGATGATGCAATTACTCTGTGTGACTCTTCCCAGAGTGGAGAGCTAGAGAGTATGAAGAGTTCAGTGAAAGATTCATTGGCCTTGACCCCCAGACTGCTTACAGTCTACAGTGGCACACAAGAAAGTCTTTGCTTAACCAATACACTTTAGCAAAATATATCTGTAATATTTTCCTTTAACATTCCTCATTACGGCAGTCATGAAAGATTTATTTTGCTGCATCAGCTGTTTCTGTTCTTTTAGTTGCTATGATTTGGTGTTTTGGTTTGTTTGTTTGTTTGTTTTTTTAGGAAAGTAGATGCATAGCTAGAACATAATGTTTTGCCCTATGAATATTTTAAATGTAATGAAGAAATTTAAGTAAGACTTGACAATTTGAGTTATGATGTATGGTGGAGAAAAGGGAAAAGTGCTTTAAGGGGACTGTACTGCTCAGAGACATTCAGAGAGCTCTGCAAATCAATGCTGAGAGTGACGGACTCATATATCAACCATGACTCTGCACCAGCTAGAATGTAATGAGAACTTCAGTAATTTGGCTCTGCTATGGTTGAATGCTGCTTCTGGGTGAAATTTCATGAGCATGTTAGAAGCGAGACCAGGTCTCTTCTGTCTTAGCAGACAAAGGTAATTTTAAAAATAGTAATGCTTGCCCTAGAAATAAAACTTGGGTGAACAGCAAACTGTAGCTGCACAAGTATATGAGAATAAGTGTATGCATTATGCTTCAGCCATTTATTTCCCTCTTTTCTGTAGTGTTTTTGAATTGTCCTTTTCTTATCAGGTAGATTTGAGGGAAAACCTGTAAGTGAAAATGTTAAGATAAAGATTCACAGGTAAATTATGAAAACCTGTTGATGTTTAAATTGCAGGTTATTGGGATAATTCACTCTGTGGAAGATGTTAAAAAAGAAGAAAGAAAGAAAAAGGGAAAATAACCCCTCACTATGTTTATTTTTTCTGGTGTTATTCTCTTTATGCCTCCCTTACATTAAATAGTGATGTATTTACTTGCTCTTCCTTTAGCTATAATGTGAAACTTTACTATAGCCTGAAATACTACCAAATAAAGGAGGGCCATTTTTTCTGATACCAAAAGAAAAAACTTCAGATTTGGATTGGGAAGTCTTCTTTTTGAAAATAGTTTGAGACTTATCTTTTCTTTAAGAAATCTTTTAATATAGTAGTACATGACCACTGGATTCTAGTAATGTTAGAATGACTTCTGAGAAACTATTTTTATTGTTTACCAAAATAGATCAGAATCAAATGACATTTGCATGGCAATGTCTGTCCATCAGGGAGCCTCTGGAACCCTTAGGGAGGAAGAGGATTGACTGCTTTTAATACACGAGTAGTGTTTAAGTGTCAATTTCCCAGCTTTTATGTTGCCTTACAAATAATACCATTGTTTACAAAAATCAGGGGTTTGTCCAATGATAAGCTATGTTTTTGAAAATTGGCAGAAAGTACCACTGGAATGTGAAATCACTTGGATGAATAATAGGAGGTATGTTGCTGTTCCCCCTTCACCCCATATTAAAAGCATCTTTCTCTGGTTGCCAAGCTGTATCTCATTCTCTTTGGATTTCAGTTACTGCTAACAGATAACCAGATGGTCATATGAAGTCAGAGAGGGTTTTTTTTCTTTTTCTTTATTTTTTTTTTTTTGCATTTTTTCTGGGCTGAAAAGTAGTATGCTGTCTTCCATCCCTCCATATATGTATTTATTTAAAGTTCTGCACAACTGTCCCTTCCATGGTTTGCTGCACAGTGTGAGATCAACTCCCAACAATGGGAAGCTGAATTTTGCCCCTCGGGTTAAGAAACTGTCAAATTTCTGAAATAAAAAATACCAAAACAAACCCCAAACAGTTTTCAATCCAATTTAAAAATAGTTTTCATTTTTCTATAAAACAGCTCTTTACAATTATTTTTGAAAAATTATCTCAGCATTTTAAAATTGTATTTTCAACTTTTTCATGTTTGTTGTTTTTCCCCATAACATCAGTTTTAAAATATGCAATGATGATAAAATGTTTCATTACAGTATGAACAGATGGCACTTCACTACTGAAATGACCTTTGAATTGAAGAATAAATTTTTGAACAAGAACTTTTATAGCACTGAAAATAGTTCTAATGAGAAAGTCTGTTACTCCAGAGTTTGCACTTGAATACTGGTCCATGTAAAGATCTGATTTAAGGCAGTAATCATAGCATCATAGAATTTTAGGATTGGAATGGACCTTACAGATCATCTAGTCCCAACCCCCACTGCCAGGGGCAGGGACACCTCCTCACTAGACCCAGGATGCTCAAGGCCTCATCCAGCCTGGCTTTGAACATTGCCAGGGTTGAGGCATCCACTACCTCCCTGGGCAACGCAACCTGTTGTCTCACAGGAAAAAAACTTTTTCTAAAATCCAACCTAATCTTCCCCCTCTTCAATTGGAACTCGCTACCCCTTGTCCTATCATTACAGTTCCTAACAAAGAGTCCCTCTCTAACTTCCTTGTAGGCCATTCAGGTATCGAAAAGTTGCTATGAGGTCTCCAGAAAAAAACTTTTTCTAAAATCCAACCTAATCTTCCCCCTCTTCAATTGGAACTCGCTACCCCTTGTCCTATCATTACAGTTCCTAACAAAGAGTCCCTCTCTAACTTCCTTGTAGGCCATTCAGGTATCGAAAAGTTGCTATGAGGTCTCCACACAACCTTCTTTTCTCCAGGCTGAACAGGCTCAACTCCCTCAGCCTGTCTTCATAGTGGAGATGCTCCTGTCCTCTTATCAACTTTGTGACCTCCTCTGGACTTGCTGCAGCAGTTCCGTGTCCTTATGTTGAGGGCACCAGAACTGCACACAGTATTCCAGGTGGGGTCTCACGAGAAATCCTCAACTGAAAATACGTAGCAAGGTGAAATTACTTTTCTTGAAGACTTATCTTCCTTCATGCCTATCTGTGTGGTACACATGGTAAATGTGGGCAGGATCCAGCCTGAATACCTCCCAGTGCCAGGAGGATAAGCTGGGGAGTCCTTGAGCATTGAGCTCAAGAATGCTTGAAATCCCAGTGTTTCTAAGACATATCACAGTCTCATGTCTAACTGATAAGCTCTTCCAGTAAAGGATTTGCAGGATAGTGATTGTCATTCTGGAAAACACCTGATTTAGATGCTCTCCCACAGAGTAGAACAAATCAGTCAGCAGGAGAGAGGTGGTGTTTGGCTTTTTGGTTAGGCAACTGCTCAACACATTAGATTAAAACATGAGTCTCTTGGCAGGACAGGAATAGCCAGTGCAGTGGAAGCTGTTGGACTTTGACAGCTTGGATGAAGAAGGTGGTTAAAAGTCCTGAGTAAGAACTTGAAATGAGGAATGATGAATATACTACCAAAAGTCTCCTTTCCAGGAAGAGATATTTTAAATTTAATCCTAAAATTAATTTCAAAATGAAGAAATCTTAGGTACAAGAAATTTGCTTTGTCTTTTGTGTTTCAGAATCAATCCTTTTAAACTCATTAGCTTTCAGTTTGTTGTCTGTAGAGCATCATGTTGTGATAATTGTATGTTCCAATTGTAATATCTGTTACGTGTTCTTGAGGGGCACACGAGCTTGTTAGTGCCCTAAACAGTTATGTGCCTTCCAAGTCTAGACAAGCCCCTGAATGGTGGGGCTTGTCTAGAGAGGGTTGGGTTTCATGTGTCAGGGTTTTCTGCTTTGTTGAGGGTTTTTTGGTGGTTTTTGGTTGGTTGGGGTGTTTGTGTGTTTGTTTGTGTGGAGTTTTGTTTGTGATGTTTTCTAGTGTGTGTTTTGGTTTGTTTTGTGTGGATTTTTTTTTTGGTTTGTTGTTTTGTTTGTTTGGTTTTATTTCCTTTCTAATTAGACATTTCTCTACAGGCTTTTCAGCTGAGAAGTGTAAGAGATATTCAGACCAGGTGTTCTACAATAAGGCTTCATTAATAACTTGCTTGACTTTGCTGCTACTCTGACACTCCTGTTACCAACAGACATTTCCTGAATAAGTTTAAAGACAGGTGAGGAATTTCATCCATCCCTGTACCAACCTGAATTTTAACCAATATGTGCCCAATCTTAAAAATTAAATTGAAGGGTCACATTGCACGCCTCTTCCCTGCTATGTGTGGAAGAAGCTGCACTGTCCAACTCTAGTTTACTGCATGTGGGAGCCTGCATTGGTGCTGTTGGTGGTGCTGGACCTGCAGATTTTCTGTGGATTTGGTTGCCCTCCCACAGAAAGGGAGGCGATGGGTGGCCCAGATGAGCACTCCTTGTCCTTGATACCATTAGCACACCTGCCAGCAGTTAATTTCTCGTGAGCCAGTGTCTTGGTGACCTCTACAGAGAGCAAATAGAATGTGCTTTGTAGGTCTTTGTGAGAGATGGATGCCACTTCCCACCTTCCTGTTCAGTCGCCTATGATAAAACTGTGTCAAGCCTAAACTAAGTGTGAATCAGGCTGTGTTAAGGAAAGGTGGTGTGTGGGGGAAA
>NW_008668786.1:61610-102917 GCF_000695815.1 Acanthisitta chloris
TTTAAGAAACACTGCTAAGGTCTGAAATATTGCTACTTGTCAGGAATCTATCTTCTGTTTCATCAGTGTGCCGTTGTTTGATTTCCAGTCCCTCATGTTTTGTGACAGGCTTGTAAGAAACTAATGCTGCTGCTGTGACTGCTCAGAAAGAGAAAAGGAAAGGGATGTTATCTAGAACTGTTATTGCAAACATGCTTTCACGTAAGGACCCCATTATGTTGTTTAAAGCTTTTATCTTCCACCATGTGCTTTGCTTTTTAATCAGACCATGCCTAATTCAGTTTTGGGGGTTTGTTTATTTTGTTCAGCCTCTATTGCAGAAGATGATTAATGAACAATGTGTGGGTTGTTTTGTTGCTGGTTTGTTTTTTTTTTTACCTGCTGTGTATGCACTGCTGCATGCCACTGCAGTTTGATTCCTCTTTTTGTATCCAGTGGAGATCTGCTTTTTATTTTGGTTTTCTTTTGTTTTGTTGGTTCCCCCCCATATAAATCTATTTGTCTTGATGGAATTTTGTGCCTGTTCATGTGTCTGTACATGCATGAAATACATATGCAGATGTTTGTGTTATAAATTAGATGTGTACAGTATGTAGCATTCAGATAGAATAGTTGGCTTTGGGCATGTAAAATATAATTATCAGGCAGATTGTAGTTGTCTTTAAAAACAGAGTACAAAACAAAAATCTACTGTTTCTTTTCTTTTCCTACAATGACTATTACAATAAAAATTCAAATTCATAGTGTTTGTCACACAAACAACTGTTCTTGAAGTTATAATTCATAAATAAGGACAGCAATTAAATTCCAAACAGTCTCTTGGCAGATGCAACAAAAGGCAAAATGATGTAGTTCTGTAATGGGGAGTCTGTTGCCCTCTGAGACAAGCTTGAGAAGAGATAATGTGCATATGGGACTGATATGGAGGTCATGTAAAGAGGAATCTTTTAATTTAATTAAAAGCATAATTAATCCTAGAGAGATTGTGCAACCCTCTACAGTTGGATTTTATGGGTCTGCACTGTTTGCAAGCCAAAATTTAAATGAATTTTTGACATTTAAAGATGAGAAAGTATCACTTTTTTTGCCAAGAAACTTATCTGATGGAGGAAGAATTAGTGAAATATTGAATGTCAATTTGCTGGCAAATATAAAATAGGCAATGCAAACCTTTGCCTCCTAGAGTGAAAAGATAATGATAAACCCAGCTCTTTTCCCCACTGACTTGTTCTGGTAAGTTCTGCCTCTAGGATTTTTTGTAGTAGAGTGCTATATGCTACAGCATTTGTCAATAGTGGTATGTTTCAGTGGCCATAAAAGCTAAGGCATTAAGCATGCATTTTAAAACAAAATGATACATTGAGTATGTAGCAAAATAATATTTGCATTATGATATTGTCTTGCATTTTTGGAGAACCAGATGAATAGTGTAATACAATTAACCCTATTGTAACAGAAACAATTGCCTATGGTACAGTGAGATTTCTTTTGCTTGATGAATCTTCATTTTATCAACTGTTAATGAGCCTCGGCTGCACTTCTCCAGCTGAGAAGAGAGAAGGGATTTGTTGTTTCACATGGTTGGAACACCTTCCCTACTGTCATGCTACTGGTTCAGCATTTCTTGTAATTGGTCTGATAGCAAGAGGTCATCTGTTATGGAGCTGCTGTTCATCACCTCTGTCTTGCTAGAATGACATCAATTTATCTATCTATCATAAAGTTACTGGACCAGCAGTCTGAGACACTGATGGCTTATTTCAATATACAGTCATCCTGAGATATGTATTTTATTTCCTGAATTTCTCAGATGCAGGAATACTGAAATAATGATTAGCAAAACTGGGATGATGTGCATTTGTTTTGTAGTCTGTAATTTTTTAGGGATGACATTTACATACTTTGCTGAGATGAATGGTATAAAGTTGTTTTTTCAAATTCTAATGTTGCACTCTGATTGCTCAGAAAAGCATCCATTATCTTGAAACTAGCAATAGACACTGACAGTTATCAAGACTGTTCGGAGTAATTTACCAGGACTATAAGGCTGGATTCCTGAGTCCTTGTAGCACAATATCTTTAACTTGTTAGGGTGACTCCACAGTAACAGCAGCTCTTGGCAAGTCACAAATATCAAGCCTGAGTTTCTAATATGGTGTGAATGTACCAAAGGAAGGTTGTAGCTCCTCATGGGTCCTGAACTGATAGAATTGGGTTGCCTCTTCTCCCACATTAGGTTATGTGCCCTTCCAAGTCAAAGAAATTATGCTGATCTTCTCAGGTCAACAAATAAACGTGGGGTTTTTTCTACATTGCCTTCTTTCAGGATCTTCTGATTGGTTGTTCTTAGTTTTTGCATTTAAATCTTGCATTCTGTGTCAAAGTATAATATTGTATTGAAAATCATGGACACTCTCCATGGACTGTGGTAACTGAAGCTATTGCAAACTCCTCAATCATTATTTACAGCCTATAACCATTTACAAGAAATGAAGCTATAGTGTGGTTAAGTCAGTTCATCGTTCATTGGTTTTGGGCAACATTAAAATTGCATGTAAGAGTTTGCAAAGCCTGGGTAGCTAAAGCAGACCAAAGGATCTTATAAAAATTGGTGTTGGTACATTTGCATAATCTTGCATATAAAATGTCATGAAGAGAAAGATGGGTAGAACACAGCAGAGCAAGAAGCCTGATGATTTCCCTCTAAGTGCCAAGAAGTGTGTAGCTAAAGAAGGGCTGCTTGGTGATGCCAGTGGTTCTTTCTCCTCTGTCACTGTATGGTCAGTTGACATTTGTCTCTGCATGCCTGCTCGTTGTATTCCACTTAATCACCTCTTTCTTTACTAATTATGCAGGAAGAGGAGGAGCTCCCTCAGGCATAGGAAAGAGAAAACAATCAGGAACTGTGCTTTGCTTTGCTTTTAAGGGAAGTAGGGGCATGGCATCTTTTGAAAGCTGTTGATTTCACAACTGTCATGATGCAGAAGGAATGCAGATTAGTTCATCAGCATAACTGTAATTTCTTCTCATTCCAAGGAGTCCACAGTGGCACAGAGCTTGATACTCCCTTTTATGTTTTGCCAAACCCAAGTATGAAATATTATAGCACAGGCTTAGAAGTGAACTAATTACAATTTGGGAAAGAAATGCAAAAATAAATTGGGGTTTTGTTTAACTTGCCTTTTGCTCTTCAGGTTGTAGGGGTTTTTTTGAATCTGCCGACAGTGAGCTTTAGCCCACCTTCCTTAATCCCTTTCCCACCTCTTCTATTTCCATTCCCACTCTGTATCTTGGCGGGTTGAAAATGAACCTGTGCATTCAACATGACACAAGGCTTGTGTACATCTTTCTGTGTCAGGACAGAGCTTGGAAGAAAATAAGTAATGACTATTTTATGTTATAAAATGGAACCTGGAATTTTGCACAGCAAAGCAGTTTCAGTACAAAGGAAGATCGCAAGTGTCACATTTGCTGAGGTACTGCAGCCAGGACTGGTCTTTGAACAGATTGTATGAGCTACACTATTTGTAGTACATTTTATGTTTAGCTGCAAGAATTATTTTTTTTAAAGGTCAGGCAGCAAAGCAAGAGGAAATCACACTGAAGTGAAGACCAGTGACAGAGAGCCAGCCAAAGAGAGTGGGATTTGTGTAAGTATTTGAAAAGGTTACTTCACAGATAAAAAAGAAACCATTTAAAATACAGGTGACTGTTGTAGAGGAAACACAAAATAGCAAGTGGACTAAGGAGGGCAAAGAAAGTAGAGCATAGGGTGCAAAAATGGGTAGTAACAAGAGCTATCCGGGTTACAGGTTATGATTGAGGGTGTTAGAAAATAAAAGGCAGAAAACAAGAAAGTATACTAGGTGAAGTGACAAAACTGGGAAGGTGGCAGGAGCTGAGGAGAAATATGATGTAGCTCTAACAAGAGAGGTGGTAAAAATAGGAGAGATGTGCCTTGCTGGTTTCATGTGGAAGTGGTAGGATTGCTTAATAGATTTGTGTCAGGCCATCCTTTTCTGAAGCACTTGCTCAGTTTCCTTGCTATGTAGTGTGAATTCTGTCAGTATGGTTTGAGTTATAAAAATGCAACACCTTGATGCATTTAGAAATGCTGTTGTAAATCTTTATAAAAACCTGTTTGAAAGCTGAGAAAATCTTAAAGCTAAAAAGCACATCTTTGAGGGCAAAAATGAATGTTGCTTGTAAAATTGGTGAGGAGAGCCATTTTTAAAATCTCTGTGTTTTCTCTGAGCCTCATCTTTGTTCTGCCTTTATGAATTCAGGTCCCTCATGTCCTTTCCTCCTCCCTCTCTTTGGCGTGCCTCTGATTGTTTCACAATTTATCCTTGCTGCCCAGGGAATCCAACCGTCTGGGTCTGGTGGCTTTATCCTGCCTTGATGTCAAGGTCAAAATCTTTTAATTTTACAGGTAGAGTGGGTATCATGACCCCAGGGTCTGTTGCTGTATATTTAAATCCTGTCAGTGTTCTCAGAATGACAGTGTCTGGGGTTTATGTCTGTCAGCTGCTTTATTGGGCTCTTTGGTAGTATTTTGTCTAATTTCTCTTGGCAAGAATATAACAGTGTTTTCTTGTTAACACTAAAAGCATATGGCATTAAAAACTTTCAGATCAGTAAAAAGAGCTTAACAACATTCTTATTCAAGTTAAAGTGATGAGTATATTTAAAGAAAGAAGGTAAAAACAATGTTGGCAATATAATAGAGATATGTTTGCTTTTCTACAGTTTCTGCATCATATCTTTAATCAATAGTTATGCTAAGAATGTTTTCTATGTATTTCCATTCTTGGAAAAGTCATTGCAATTGAGGAGAATTTGAACTGCATTTTGTAGGGTCTGTGATTTTAGCAAGAGATTGAGTTTCCTGTAGTCCATTTTTGCCAGTACAGAGTACCTAGACTTTGTGATTGGATTTGCCCATCTTTGAGGAATGAGGTGTAGTATTAATGTAAGCTGAAACGCATGATCTCTTGTGCATGTTAAGTATTGCATGGATGTTAACAATGATCCCGATCAGTACAAATTCACTGAAACAAGATGGAAAAATAATGAGCATCTGAGAACAGCTCATAACTTCAGTGGCCTCAAATCTGTAGTTGCTGGGACCGTTTTCCGTTATCCCTTACCAAACTATTCTTTTTCTATTAGGAAAAAGTAAACAAACCCCACAGAATTCTTAAAATTGTGTAGATAGTCATCTTGTTGATACGCTGTTTGAACTGCAAGCAAGCAGTTATTTATCCATCACATGCAGTTTAAAAATCTGTGTTAGTGATTTATATGTGCCAGTTGACTGAATATTTTGAAAGGTTGCCCTCAAATCTGCATATACTAATGGTTTTTTTGCATTCTTTCTGCTGATAGCCTTGTGAATATCAAACTGATGTACTTGTGAAATCTAAACAAACTACCACAGGCAGCAATTATGAATTCACAGATCAGTCTTTTCCATTAGAAAGAAAAAAAATAAAAGAAGCTCCCCTAAAATCTGATCCCCTTACTGGATTTGTTCTGTTGAAGACATAATCTTTGTTATTGAAAGGAGTGGCAGTCATCATGCCAGATTAACAGTGGAAGTTATAATTCTGACAAAGCTGAAAAAGACTCTTTAAAACAGAACCTGTAGGCATCCATAAAAACACTAAATCCTGAAACCTTATTCAGTTGAGTTGCTGTGCTGACCTTTAAAGAGCATGGCATATTGTTTCTGGTCAAAAATGTTTTTATGTCTGCTTAGTTTGCAATAAAATAGATTACTCATGCTGTATGTGCAAATTGCAGTTGTACTCCGTGGTCTAGACATATGGACATTTGTGTTGACTGAGCTATTTTACCAACTCTTATCAACTCTGTTAGCAAAAAATTTACATATTTTTAATGCAGTTGTATTCCAAGTTTCTCAGCATTCATCTACCTTATCATCTGTAAAGAAGATTGCTATGGTTTTTGAAGAATCATTATTTATTAATATTAATTTAGGAAATTACTTTCTGTAACTGAGCTGAAGTCCACATATAAATAAACAGCAAGGCCCAGATCATAAAGAGAACCAGATGCAGTGGGCCTGTTATGCTCCTGATGGCCTCCAAACATGTGGTCTGGTACTGCTGGCTAAATGCAAGTCACAAATTATCCTTTTACCACTGCTGTGCGCAAGTAAATACCACTTACAAAACAAAACATTAAGTTTTGACCACCAATTCTGTATGACAACTGTATATTTTATGTATTCAGCAGTTAGAGACAAAGAGGCACGATTTATTAAGAAGCTGTGTTTCAGGTGTGAAGTTTGCAAATAGTATTCTTCTAAATGTATGGTGAAGAGTGCTCTACTTGCTTTTTCTTTGTTTAAAATAATCTTAATTGGTTGAAGTTTGCTTTATACTCCAAGCAAAATTAACCTTTCTGAAGAGATGACTGAGCATTTTGCTACCATGTTTTGCAGGCAGCTTTGAACGTACTCCTGGTAAAGCTCTCAGCCAAACAGAGGTCTCTGAGACCAGCACCATTAGCATGGAAGTAAACCTGAGCTGTTCCCTGAGTAGGGTGGATTACCTGGGACCTAGTGCCAAGGCAGTCCTGGCTTCTGGGTTGGAGTATGGGCAACCTGATCTTGTGTTTGTTTTCAGAACTCAGTTATCCTCTGGCAGAATATGACTTACATATTCCAGCAAGGTGCTTAAGCTCAAATGCAGCTGAGGGAATAATCAAGAGGACTTACTTTCTCAGGTAACCTGAAATAGCATTTCATGTCATAAGTAGAATTACTCTGCTTATGAAATTCAGGTCAGTTCCCTTTTGTGTGAGCCTGTGTTCTTATGTATGTATTTAGTCTTTAGTTTTTTTTAATTGGGCGTGATTAATGAAAAATGCAAGATGACAGAGCAGCAACAAAAGAAATGAAAGTTCTGTTTCTACTCTGGAATTATTTGAATTTTTTTTTGTATCTTTAGAGTGTTCCTTTTTAATTTGTTATTGGGTCCTTCAGTATTTTGCTCATATTGTTCAGATGAAGAAACTAAAGCAGAAACGTATTTGCTGAGTATATTGGAAAAATCAATAATGCAAGCTAGAATTCTTGCTAACCCATCTCATACTTGCTGGGACATTCTGTCTTTAATTCTTTGCTTGTTTGAGATTGGAACATGGAATTGAGTTTTGGTGTGGGTTTTTTCCCTCTTATAGTGTATTTTGCACTATGCTTTGACTTTTTTCATGACCTGCAGTAGTTTAGTTTAGAGTGTTCTTAACTCATTTTCTCATAGCACACTACATACAGTTCCACTTGATTGCTTAGAAATGTAAAATATGTGCCTTGTTGAAATGAGGTTGGCACATGGCTGGAAGAAATTTACATTTGGTAGGTGACAGCAGCAAACTTGTGTTAAACAATTTAAGGAGGTCATAGGTTTTGTCACTATCCTCCATTAGTTTGGATTATAGTATTGCAAAAAACCCCTAGAGTATGCATGAAAGGCATTTGCTTCTTTTTGTAACCCTAAGAAGAATTTTATTTATTTTTTTTAGACAGCCTGGTCTAGTAAAGGAGCAGTTCTCGGGTCGTGTCACTTCATCAAAACAGAATGCAAATCTGAACCTCTCTGTTTTCAGTACTTCTGCACACTTTGCAAACAAATGACAAATTTGTCTAGGGCAACTTGCAAAGTGGTGGATGAGAATAGTGGTTTAGCCAGAAGAAAATTGTTAGGGTGGGGTTTTTTTCCTTTTCTTTAAGTAGTTATATTTGAAACTTTGATATGATTTCAGTACTGTAGGAAGGGAGGGAATGGATGTACATAACCCGTGCCAGCTGTGGCAGGAAATATGTCCCATGGACATAGGGAGCCCCTCAATTCCATACCTGAACTAATATTTTTCTCACTGAGATGCTTCTCTTCTGACTAAAAAAACCCATAGATTGTTTTTCCTGTGTGTATGCTAATACACAGCCTTGATAGTATTTGTGTCCATATTAAAAATCAAAATTAAAAAATTTCCTCCTTTAAAGTAAGATTTGTAGATAATTCTAATAATTTCATCATAACATTTCCTTGTATTAGTGTGTATTAATTCACTGTTGTCAGCCTTAATCTTCTTAAATGCTAAATAAAGGCAGGTAATATTTCAGAATATCAAAACCCACTTGTCATAACCTAAAGATAACAGCAAAAGTACCTAGCCTGGCTAAAGAGTCTTTTTAAAACTCATTCACCGGGTTGTGGTCATATCTTGTGGCTTCTGTCTGGGAGTGTTATGAATGCCTGGGCAGTTGTTGGTTTTCATGACTGCTGATACCTGCTTTGTATTATCTCAAATATGTGCCTGTCCACAAATGGCACTTCATCAGTCTGAGCTATCCAGATGTTTCAGATATATTCTTGAAGTTTTTAATAATTGTATTTTGCACACATGTGCACGTGACACTCAAATGTCTATACAACAGCTTGCTTACCGGTTCTTGGGGAGGGAGATGTGTGCACGTATGTCTAGAATAATGTACCCTGAGCCTGGTGGGATAAAGCTTCTAGTTTTCCCAATCATGTCTTTGGAGACTGTTAGATTGTGTTGCCTATTAATTTAACCTTCATCCCCCATCTTGCTGTTCTCAGTATTTTCTTCCTAAGCATATATAGCTTTGCCTGCTACAACTGCAATTGTTTGAAAGGGTTGAAAGGACTGAAGTATTGTATGAGTAAAATGACTGAGTTTTTTGACAGGATGAAGGAAAAGGAGGTACTATAAATGGGTTTTGACCCTATTTTCCCAATGCTATTATTTCATTGTTTGCAGTTTCTTTTTGCTGTTATGCCACTTTCTAGTTATTCTGTCCTAAGAAGTAAACCCTCCACGTTACTTTCTCTAGCACTTCTGTTCTGTAATTTACTTCCTTTCTCCTTCTTTTGTGGTCTTTATTTTCAATTCACATCAATTTTAGGCTTGCTTTCCTAAGGAAATGAGATAGGTAGGTGAGAAGGAAAGAGATCCCTTAGTGCTTTCACTAAGGAAATGGCTATCTCAATATAGTAATAGGCACAAGATAATTGAAGCAGAGAGGGATGTGAATGAAAGCCAAGGAGACCAGGCTTTGTGAGTTCTGCTGATGTGCATTTCATTTCTGTGTCTAAGAATTTTCAGTGCCAAAACACATATGAAGCACACACACACACCTTCATGTTTGTTTTATCACAGTGGTCATGTTCATTATGGACTTACAGAATGAATTAGATGCCATTAATTTTGATTTGTTTTTAAAAAAAGGATGTATGGACCAACTTATTTACATGTATATTTGTGTGTATGGGAAGAGACCTCGTGTCCATTCCAGAGGCTGCCATTGAGCAGCAATAGCAGTATTTAGCAGGAACAGCAATAAAGGAAATCTGGTAGAGTTAGAAGTGGGGAGTAGTGCAATCAGGCCTGTAAGAAGTGCTATCAAGACCTGTAAGAAAATAGGACAGCACTTTTTCAACTTTTTCATGACCTTTCTCCTGATAAATAGTTTTATTTGCACAAAATGCTGAAGCTTGGGCCAAGCCCAAAAAGTCAGCTTTCTCTTCAAGTTAATATTTCTGAGAAAATTTTGTCATGGAATCCATGTGGGGGGATTTTATTACTTGACAGAATCCTTATGTGAGCATTCTCTAGGAAAAACTAGCCTAATAGAGCAAAACAAATCCCCAGGAAACACCATCAGCTTCAGCACTTGCTGTTAAAATTATACTAACCCCCCCCCCAAGTCAAGTATTTTAACCCTCAAATAATGCAACTTCAGAAACATGTGGCTAGATTAATATTTGTAAATATTTTTAATCTGACATAATTTTGTTATGAAGAGTTAATACGGTTTTAAGGTTGGAGAGAAAGTGTTATCTCATGCACAGACTTGCTCAATAGCCTCATAAGCTTATATGTCTGCTTTCATTTTTCTTCCCTATTCTCTAATTGCTCCTCTCTGGGTCATTTCAGAAACTAATTTTGTGAGTTCCTTGGGTTACAAAGATCTGTACAAGGAGGTGTATCAGTACACTTTTGGGCGCTATTAAAAAACTGTTTCCACCCTTATAAACCTTTTTAAATATCCAGGTGCTTTCAACAGCTACAAATCATGCCAGCAGGGGTCAGTTTAGCACCAATGGAAATTGAAACGGCAGAAGTGTACGCTTGAGGAGCTGTAACAAATGTGAAGCTTGTATAATCAGACTACAAATAAACTGTATATTTAAATGGGTAGAGCCATTAAAACCTTTCTTGCTATTCCTACTGCATTTGGGGTTGAATCCTTTTCTTTAAAATCAGTGAACAAAAAACCTTTTCTGGAGTTTTGCTGATTTCCCCTCAATATTTTCAGTATTTTGTCCTTGAAGCGTATGTGAATGGTGTATTCGATACTTTTAAAAAATGTGTATCTTAATTACAAAAAAGCATAGACACAATAGGATGTGAGAAAAGACTGATTTCTGCTATGTCTCACATCTAAAAAATTTGAACCTTACATAGGTACATGAAATTCTTCAGGTCAAGTTCTTCAAAGGTAGAAGTACTGGTATATGAATTGATTGGAAGATTGGAATAACATTATGTTATTGGAAAGTTTCATGACTTTGTAGCAGCAGCTGCAAATACAGCAGTTTTTAATTTTCTTGATTTTTTTTTTTTTAAAATTAATCTCCTTTTCTTTGGAACCTGTATTCTTCTGCTTTTCTCTGTATTGGATTTCCACTGAAGTGGGTATTAGTTAATGCATTGCTAAAATATATCTAATTAGATTACATGGAAATTTGGTGTGAGGACCTAACTTCAGTTTCTATTTGTCATCATTTCTCAGAGATTTGCTGTGAGATTTCTCAGAGATTTGTGACCTTGTCTCGTATCTAAAGCTGGTGCACAATTCCCCAAACTTTGGGACTTTAGGTGCAAACATTAGATACCTCTGTCCATGCTTACATTTCTAAAAGGTCTTAGTGACTTGGCTGTGTTTCTCTGGAAAGAGGTCATGAATTACAATATAGTTTTATTCACTGATGCCTTTTAAATATGTTGAAGGGAAATGTTTTCCTGTTAGAATACAGTGTTCCTTAAAATGAAGGTGTGTTGATAAATCTTAGTTGAAAAAGCAGCTGAGGTATGCTGCCTCTCTCACTTGTCCCTTTTGAGCAGCCACGATTTGAAGCTCTTTGCCTCCTTTATGTCATTCCATGTGTTTACCTGTCTGTGTTGCCACCTGTGCTTTTTTTTCCCAGACAGACAACAAAAGAATAGTTTTCTTGCCAATCTGGTTTCCCTGAGATGGATCATCATTACTCTTTCTAGTCAGTTGAACCCTTAAACACAAAAAGATTGAGCTGGCTTCTCCTCTCCCCCAGTATTTTGTCACTTCCTTCCTCAGTTATCAGCTTGCACTCTCTTAAGCCTGCTGGGAGACAGCCTTTCGAGGTCTGTCCTCACACACTGTGTCTTCATCTTCTGCTTAAATCTTAGAAACAGGATTGCTTGCTCAGGACCATTTATGGCTCTTCAATTTATCTTCCACAAAGGACAAAACCGTTCTTAACTGCTAGTCTTTGAATGAGCAAGGTTTATCCCATAAGGAGTATTTATATTTCAACTGTTTAAGTAGAGAGCATTGTGAGTGTCTTGAACTAGCATGTCTTTCATTAAAAATCTTCTAACAACAAGTGTTCTGAACAAATATCTATTGTCCTTCTATTCATGGCCCACAAATGGGCCAGGCTCTGCCAGTGTTGTGTGCTAGGGCATTAGAGGAGGACTGCTATATTTTCTGTAGAGTGAAAGTGGGAAGGAGCACCAAAGCTGTCAAGACTGTTGAATTCCTGTTCCAAACCCTGCTATTACATTCAGGGTCTTGTCAATTGGTACATAACCTAAGATGCCCCAAGCAGTGCTCTGTTGCAGAGCTTTCTCACTTTGCAGAATGTATGTCAAGCATATAGTGTGGTGCCTGCAAGATGTGGGAAATGGCTCAAGAGAATAATATGTTGCAAAACTGGCAAAACTCTCAATGATATGGAAGTAATTTGCTGTAATCATCAGGTTTTCTGATGCAGTCACTTGCTAATTGCATACTTTGAGGCTAACAACATATAGTAACAAAGAACAGGAAACTACTATGTCTGTAAGTGGAAATATTGCTTTAAATGTGTGTAAGCCCCCAGTGCATAAAATGCCCCACAGGATGAGAGGTGGTATGTGGGAATTTCTTTTTCTGTTTGTGTTGAAATTGGCTCTAGTAAGGTAGGTGGTCTGAGAAATCAGAGACCTGGAAAAGACTCTGAAGGTCAAAAGATTCTCAGGAGTTTGGTGTTTCAGTGCAAACCTTGACAAGGAAGCATTTCTACATGAAAGTACCTAGGATAGTGATAGCGTCCCCAAATTTATACTAATGTGTAGAAGAAGTGTTGCACAAGGAAACAGCACACTCTGACACCTTTGCAACTAAAAGAGGCTTATTGAAGGTGACTGATTCAATATCTTCTGATGACTGAGGCATGAGGTGGTCTGTTCTTGTGTAAATCAGAGGACCTACAAGGCAGCAGTGAATTTTGTGGCTATTAAAGCTTCGCTTCTCAAACTTCATCACTTGTATTTCAGCCAGAAGCCAAGGAATTCATCTTAATATGGAGCCTAGAAAGCAAGAAAGCAATGACCTAGTGTGGCTAGGAAGATTCTTAGTACATAGAGTATGTTTGTCTTGTTTTTATGTTGAACTTATGCAGTGTGAGCTTCCCTTACAAATGCATGGAAGCTATATGCTGATGAAATTATGGAATGAAGTGGGCTAAAGGAAAACGAGTAGACCAGAATGGTGAAGGCATTTGCTATCACATTGCTCAATGTTGTCAAATGGTCCTTCAGGCTAGAATAGGATAATATATGTGAGAAATAACCCCCTATGTGTGGGGAGAACAATGGTGCTGGATATTAGCATTCAATTATGTCTATAACCCCTCCCATCACATAAACTTCAATGATACCTGCTCAAGGGGAGGACAACAGAAAGAATAAAAAGATACACTGGGTAGTTGGGCATCTAGAAGCATTGAAGATGTAGACAGGCAAACAGTGGGTTTCAGGCAAGATTTTTAGCAGTTGTTCTACTCTGTGATTGACAGGTTTTGTTAAGAAAGTATCCTGACTTTTGAATTCATCTTCTCTGATACAAAGCAACATATATGGACCTTCAGCATTCAGAAAGAATCTTGGTTAACTGGATTGGTGCTTGACATAACTTCCAGTGAGCAGTTCAGAGCAGGTATGGTCTCCAGAGGAGCCAGAAAGTCAGCAAGGTCCTGGGAGTTTCAGCTGTGGTTTGAGTCAGAGAAGCTCATATTTTCACTAAGGTCAACCAAAGGTGGGCATGAATAGGTACTCAGGAAGGTTGTCTAATGGCTGAAGACCTTCAGTATGCATTTTTGACACTGTATTTAAGATACTTTTGGACCTAGTGGTTTAAGCAGCTACATGTTTTGGCCCTTGCTGTGCAGAATTATATCCATTTATCTATCTGTATGATCTGTTGTACAGTTTTTTATTATGACTTCTGATGCTCTTTAAGCAATCTTAGTAAAATACATGAAAGGCAAATGATTAGACTTGGTTTTCCTCTCTGCTTTAAGATAAGGCTAAACTAGTGATTTAGGTTTAGCCTTTTTAAAATTAAATAAAATGTTACTATCTGAGCATTCTGCATGCCAGCCCACAGCATTCAGAATTATAGTTAGAAGCGAGACAGAAGTGATAGTATCCAAAACTGTTTTGTGTAGCAGCTACAAAAGAGACTTTGACAGACTCTACAACCTTTGGGGTAAATATAGAAATCTGTGCTTTGAACAGCTTTTTTTGCCCTCTGAAAAGTAGATTTATTCTTCCCCCCTGCAAACTGGTAAGAAGAAAGACTTCAGTGATATGAAGCTGTACATGAGGTGTGTCCCCTTTGTGTTTCTCATTTTGCCCTTAATGTTGTTAAACAATTAATTTTATAATAGTTTTATTTCTAAGGCAAACCCAAAATCTCAATTTTTCTGTGTATGTAAAACCTGTGATGGCGGAAAAGACATTATGGGAAAAGATGACATTTCTTTGTGCTGGAGGAATATCCTAAATTACATTAGAGTAGGTCTTCAGAAGAAAATCAATAGGATACTGTTTTGTTACTAGCAATAATTTGGATGACCTTGTGTTTTTTCAGCATTAGTCTGTATTTCCTACCAAGGTAAACAAAGCAAAGTCAAATCCTTCTTAGGGCAGTGTCACTATGTTGTTTATATAAATTAGTTATTTCCAGTATTGGATTAAATTAAGGTGGGAAATCCACTGGTTTGATCTGTCCTTTACCCAGCTATACAAATATGTGAGGAGAGAAGAGATACAAACTAATAACAATGAATATAAACATAATCTAGCATTCTTTATGCAGCAGTGTTTGCAGACCAGAGACGAATCAAAGGGATTGCTAGAAAGAATGACTTGTATGCTGGTTAATAAAAGAACACACTAAAGTATTATTGATCCAGTAAACTGAAGTCTTCTTAGCTCATTCTTAGCTCTCTCTGCTTTATGCCTGTTCACAGGTTTCCCGGGTATAAGCACTAGAAAATATTGAATTTCTTTTCCTTTTTAATTCTCTCAGAACAAGAGTGACCTATTACATTTTGATCATCATTGTCATTCTGACAAATCTGAAGGTGCCAATGTCTCCCCATCTAGTAATTTTATAAGAAAAAGAACAAGCACAGAAGTTTTTCAACTAAAAATTGGTTTAGTTAAACTAGCGAAAAAATCTTACTTGACCACATCTAGACTTGTTTAAGGTTGTCATGAGCTAAATCAGTATGAACTCCATCGTACTGCTTTTATTCAGACCAAGTTATTATTATTCAGCTTAAAAAATAGTTTTAACACTAATTTCAAACCTATGCATTTGGGTGCTGGTTGATGTGTGTTGGATTCAACTCTTTTATTACAGTTTAATTCAGTAGAAAGGTGTGTCAGGTATTGAAACTATCTTCATTTTCTCATAACGTTTTTGAAGTTGTAATATCAAATTGAGTTTCATCTTAAAAAGGAAGGAAGAAAAAACCAATCAACAGCAAACATCAAACCTCACTGAGTCGTTTCAAGCTGTGAGAATGTAAGGATTTAGACGTGTGAACAAAGTAGGTGTTGCTAACTGCTCTGCGGTAGCTCTCCATAAACATAGTCTGGCACTTCATGGTGAAACGTTGTTAATGAGCTCCTCTTCATAGACTGTATAGCCAGGCTGTGCAGACTGGTTTTCCAGGATGAACTGATGTGCTTTCAACTTCATCTCTGTTCATTTATCTTTGTAATGCCATCTCTAATAAACATTTTAAAAAGTATTTGTGCTTTGAAAGCATAAAACAGATAAAATACCTAGCTGTTCTAAAACTTATGTAGGCAGTTTGAAGAGACATTTCCTGTTACTTCTGCTAAAGTAAGAAATTGGATTTTTTGGCATCTCTTCCTTTGCTTTCTACCTCTAAGCTGTTGAAGGTCCTGCAGGGAGCATGGAAATGGATATCTGTTTGAATCATAGCAAGAGCCAATTAATTTAGATATGATGGCCATGTACAGCAATTACCAAATTCCAAAAGTAATAAGCTCTAGCCACACTGTTAGAAGAATTGATGAGGTTTTAATAGGCAGATATTTTGACTTATTTTCACAAGCAATTGAGGAAGATTAACATGTCTCCTGTAAGTTAATTTGAAATCATATAGATATTACTGACAAATGTCTGAATATCCATACCTGCCATGAAATCTGTTAAGATTTTTTCCACATACTCTTTGGCAGAAGTGAATTTTAAACACAGTTTGGGGAAAAGATTTGATTTATCTGTTTTGCATTTACTCTCTTTTGAGGATTCCTCAGTTCTTACATTATGAGCAGCTCATGACTGGTTTCTAGACCATTCACAACATCATGTGCTTTTAGGTTTTCTTTTCAAAATAAGAGTACTGATTCGTTTTTCACACGTATTGACTTAGTGTTATTCTTCACTCTTCCTTTTAATCCAGTAATTCAGTAATACATTTCATATTTTAATCCACGTGCTTTGCCATAGTATTCCTTATGCATCATCATTGTTTTTACCTAAAATTGCTGATGAGCAGAGATATTTTTTTTTTCCCCTGCCACTCTGTGTTGCCAGCTTTTTCAAGCTGATAATTTGAATGGTCATTTTTGTCATTTATTTTGCATTCATCAACATGGACTATATTTTGCTTTTGCTTTACTGGTTCATATCATGTGCTCTGAAGTGCCTTATTGTCTTCTCTGGTCCTGCACACTGTGATAACTTTTGTATCTGCAAATATTACTGCCATTTTTTCTTTATCCATTTCCACTTTTTTCCCCCCCTATTCTAGGTTTTTATCTGTGGGAAATCTAAAGCATGTGTTGTGTGATCTCAAGAGGTACTGCTGTGCTTCTTCCTCCAGTCATCATACCAAATTCAAAAAGCTACAGAAGTTACCATGCACCAAATCTGTTGGTTAGTTTCTGTGATGGAATGTGTGGGAGGACCAAAATATATGAAAGAGAATAAAGCTGCCAGATTCCTTATTCTCACTCTAGTGTGAACTAGGTAACTAAGATGGAGAAATTTAGCCTAAAGACTGTAATTTCCCATATGTAATTACTGTATTGCATAATAATTTTTAAAGCTCAGAAAACAGGAGAGAGAGCATTGCTTTAAACAATGTCAGTTAATGAATTTGGACTTGAGAAATTGCTCTGTTCCCATGCTTAATTTCCTGCATCAATTCAAAACCATCTACTTTTTGACATTTCATGGTCTCTGAAGCAATTAACAGTGATATCCCAAACTACAGTTGTGAATTTAGATGAAGAATAAGCTGCAGGGACAGGAGAACTGTGAAACAGCAGTTAAGATTCTGCTCTGCTCTTGTTATTTCTGGTAGCTGAAAAAACCGACAGAATAAGAAAAAGATCTCTCAGTACAACTGTCTGAAAATGTGATGTTTTTCTGAATTTTCCAGGTGACATCAGTAGCTGTATTATAGTTTGTTTTGCATGTTTCACCTCCTTTTTCTACGATCTAGTGCACCTAGAAAATATTTTTTACAAATCATGGATCAGTTTACATCCAGGGACGACGCAGATAAGCACAAATGCACAGGTATATCTGCAGTCGTTCAAGGCAGTGTTGAATGGCATTGCTCTGTTAACTTTCTAGGTGGGAGGCATGTATCCACATGCAGGAAGTTTCCTTTTAAGTGACACCTGTGGAGAGAGTATTGCTGCTGTTTGTGTCATTAATTAGGTTCTTTTATAAATTTAATCTCTGCAGTTTCCAGAGAAGAAAACTGGTATATAACCTGTGAAGAAGAAAAGGGATCACTTCCTTAATATTTCCTCAGGTCAACTCATATGTTATTAACTCATATTTTTACTATCCTTTCTCCTTAGTATTATGATTTTTTCCTGTTTTTTTAAATTCTAATTTTCTTAGCTTCTTAGATTGATATATGTTTATTAAAACTTGCAGACTGATGACTTTCCTCAATACAGTGAATGTCTATCTTTCAAGATTATATAATTTTGATGGGACAAAATAGAAACTTTTTCTCTAAATCAATGTATTTGCCATATGAAGATCAAATGATAGATAACTAACAGAATGTGGATTAAAACATCTATTATATTTGAGCTACTGCTTTAGTCCATGCATTTTAGAATCAGTTATAAATTAAAACATTAATGCTATGATACACAGAAGTTGAAAGTATTACCAAATTTGCTCCAAAGATTGCAATGTTATTCAATATTGTAAAAAAAAATTAATTGAAATTATATTGTTTATGAATTTCACTTATTTTTAATGTGATACTGTTGACTGTGTGTTAGCTATTTCAGGGTTGTTATTAAATAATTGCTTTTTCATGTGGCTGATTTAAACTTCATTGGTAAATCACCTTTTTCTAAGTGAAAGTGCTATACTTGTCAAATATAGCAGCTCTCCAGATCTAGTTATAATCAAACATGTAGTTTCTACTTGAGCTTTTACTGATAATGTTAAGGGAACTTTGTCTTAAACCTTTTGTTAGCCCTACTGCTTTCTCTGATGCCCTTGTTACACTCCTGTTTTTTCTCTGTCATCCTAATGACTCTAGTGAGTCACACTGTGGTATGGAAAGACAGTGGCCTTCTAGAGAGTCAGACAAATGCATGGCTTTCCTTGATAGCACCTTGCCCTCTATAGTTTTTATATGTTATTATATAAATCTTGCACGGGTACTATAAAAATACAAAATTACGTTAAAATATTTGGTTTGTGTTCTTTACGTGGGACTTAAGTCTTTGAAATGTTGTGTCGGTGTGACAATTTGAATATGTAATCTGAAGGGTATCTTAACAAGTGGTTATGCTTGGACTACAGGTTTGTATTGTAAGCAGGAGAATGACAGCATTGTCCAGAGTGGCACAGAGAAACTTGGTTAGAGGCTAAAGGCAGAGAGCTTGGGCATGTGTGCTGGACAATGTGCCACAAGATATCAAAAACAACTTTTCCACTCTCTCCTCTGCTTCTGTCACTTTCCCCATTGCTTGTACTTTGACAGATATTATTGTGAAGGACCTACTTTTCTCACACATCCTAACAAACTCTAGAAAATGCAGACAAATATGAGTGGGGTTTCTGTTGGTGTGTACTTGGTAGCATTTCTTTTACATTTGTGTACCAATTCTGCAGTGAAAATGCTATCTATGTATGCCATTGATAATGGCAGGGCTGGCATGGTTCTGTCATTTTGCAGCTACTTTACCTTTTTCAAAGAGGAGTCAATATCTAATGATTTGGCTGTTTGAAAATTTTTAAACCACACTGAATCATGAAAATGAGATGGGAGGGGCACTGCTTTCATTGGGAGAATCAGTCCTCCAGCATCTCATCCAAGAAGCATGTTGCCAGCATGCTTGTGTCTCTGTTGTGACTCTTGATGTATGGAGAGAGATGAGCACAATTTTTTTAACTTGGTGATGGAAACTGCCATTTGTGATCATGAGTTGTGGGGCCTGTCTGCAAGAGTCAGCGAAGGTGGTAGTTAATGCCAGTAGTGTTGGCAGTTGTATTACAAAGGAACTGAGAGCAGGAGCTTACTGATACATGAAATAGGTCAGAGTATAGTGTAGGGATTTACTCTTCTTCCTTAGGGTTCATCTCTGTGATTTACACAGGGATTTCCCTGTGCCCTTCTGGAAGCCACTGGTGAGATCAAGGAGCAGAGGTCAGGACAAGAAAACTGATGAGCTTTGTCTTTCTGTGCCCTGAAGCAGGATGTCAGCAGGGTGGGATTCACTGGGGCAAAGATGGGGCAATCAAAATATAAGAATGGCTGTGCTAGGTCAAGCCAAAATCCACCTAACCCACTCGTTTGTCTGATAGTGACCAAAATGAATACTTCAGTACAAATACAAAATTACCTTCCTTCCAAAGTAGCTTTCCAGCATGCAGTTTGCTGTAGTTTGTCTTTCCAAGAAGAGTTGAATCTAGATTTGCTCAATGCCTACCTTTATTTTTTCCGCACTTAATTTAATGGATTGCTTTTTGTTTCTACTTTTTTTTTTGTACAGCGTCCTACAACAATAGTCTGTAATGTGATTATACTTTCCCCGGAGTTTAATTTGTTGTCAAAATTATGTTGTCAAATATTCTGCATGATATTTCTGTCCTGCTTCATATTTCTCATTGGTGAGAATGTGTATTTGTTCATGATCTCCCTTCCATGCATAGTTTTGCCTCATATCTCAGATGGCTTTTTCCAAAGTGAGTCTGTTGAGCTTCTCTTGATATAGACCTCACACACTTCCATCCATGGCGTTGCTCTCCTCTGTAAAGATTCCAGTTCTGTTACATTCCCTTTGAAATCAGGTGGCCGCAGGTGCGTGGTGTGCTAGAGAACTGGATGCACTATGAAGTTGTTCACTGTCACATTGAAATTTTCCTGGTTTATTCTCTGTTCCATTTTTTTAATAGCACTTAGCATTTAATTTGCCATTTTCACTATTGTTTGGGTTTCAGTTGATGATATTTTCAGAGAACTTTAAACAAAGACACAAGAACCTCTGTTCTTATTGGTGTCAGGATTTGGACACTAAAGCCCACTCTGGTGTGTACCTTGTTATAGTTATTTTCTATAAATGTGTAGCTCTGTGTTTATCAAAGTTGAATTTCATCTGCTAGTTTATTTTTAGTTGCTCATTATAGAACTTCCACAGGTCTTTGTGATCAATTTAGGACTTCAGTATTCTGACTGATTTTGTACTGTCATCAGACTTCGCCAATTCACCTGTGTTTGTACAGTGTAGGTTTTGGCACAGATGCATGTGAGACTTCACACACCCTTTCTCCATTATGAAAACTGTCCATTTTTAACTGTAATTTTGTATCTTTTAACCACTGAATTTTTTGAGATAAGGTTTTTACTCTTGATGTAGTCTCAGGTTCTGGGAGGGAGATATTTTGGTGAAGAGTTTTTGAAAAACCTTTCTTCATTCAGGTAAGCTGAAAGCTAAATCATAGTCATCTAGTCCGTAAGTTAGATGATTTATTTGAAGACGTCTGGTAGTTTTGTGTGGTATCTTCTTCCATGAGAATTATATAGACTCATCATATTCATCTCTATGTTAATTCTGTTCTCTTTAAATTATTATTTCTACCATTTTGCATAGTGTAGAGGTTAAAATTGAAGGTGTTCATCTCATAGTTGTCCTCTGAAACTGGTTTGGAAAACTGTTTCATATTTCTCACCATTCATTTAATTTGTCACTTTTGTGATGTTAAAACGAAAGGTGGTTTGTTGCTTTGATGCATTTGCTGGTTTTTGTGTGTAAGTCATTTCAGTAAGCGGAAATTACTTACTATGTGTTTCCTGCGCAGTGTCTGTTACCATGAGAAACACCTTGGCTACAGATCACTCTTATCCGAAGATGCTGTGTCAGTTGTAGCTCAGTGATACAATGGTTTTGCCAACACAAAGCTTTCTACTTCTTTTTCCATCTGTCTCTAGCTGCTCTACTGGGGCAGATTTCATCATGCTGCTTGCAGCAACTGTACTGAAAATTGTTTAAGTAAGCGTTTCAGATGAAAATTTATCCTCCCCTACATTATTTTTAACTGGATTCTGTCTCTTTTCTGGTTCATAATGATTAACATCCTGTGCCATATAACTAAAGATTATGACTGGGAACAGGGAAGAAGAATAAAAAAGTCCATAAAACTATATTGCCATTGAAGTCCTTGTATTGTCAAATGACATCTTGTCTGTGCTTCAGTCACAAGGACAGTTTGCTTGCAAAAGGAATTGGTTTATGATACAGCACAGTGATAAACAATGCTTTCTACACCTAACCAAAACACACTATTAAAAGCCTCAGTGACTAATACAAGACAGTTACCAATAAATTAGATAATTTATTATGTTTTATTGTAACAATAGCCTGAATATTCAGTGCCACTGTTATAAAAGTTATGAGTCTCTCAGAATGTCATGAAATACTCTGCTGAGCTCTAGGATCTGACAAACCACAAAAAGTCATGTTTCTGTAAGAGCTCTAGGTCAAATTCTAAGGTGCTTGTGGGTGTGGTGACTGCCTGCTTTGTTGTCAATAAGACCTTCTTGATGGATGTTGCTCATTCAAGAGTTGACCACTAAGTTGGCTAGGGATCAATATTGCTTACTTTCATATTCCCTGGGTGGTGATAGATTTCCCATAGCTACAGTGTGGCATTTGTGCACAGCTAGGTGCTCTAAAGCTAGTTGTTATTGTACTTATGGGGCCTGAAGTTCAGGCTGCATCTCAGCCATATGCACAACATGGAGCCTGCTATAAAACACAGAGCAATTTTAGGAGAGTTAACAAATGTGATTGATGACTAAAACTTAAACACTCCCCAAATACATCATCTTCCTCCATGGTGCTATTTAATTAAACTTGGGAGAATACCTGTTAGAAGAAACCACATTTGCTGGCTATAAAGTCTGCAGGTTTGATGTTGAGCAGCATCTTTCCAACAGCACGTGGTCTGTTCTGCCTGCAGAAGCCAGCTTGGCTTTGGTACATCTGCAGTGGTTGTGTCTCCTTAAAACAGTTTCTAAGCATATATTGGGTTTTCAACAAAATGTATGTGTTCTTGTTTATGGTACTCTTTCTGGCTTTCTGCTACTTACTCAGAGTAGGAAATGAGTGGAAGGAACATGGGCTTGGGGTTTAGCTTCCTGTTGGATTACAGTTTGGCTTTGAAATGTAGGGAAGGATTTACTTTCTGGTATGAAAAGAGCACTTGGGGTGGAGGTGTAATGTGTTGCATCACACTCCCTTTTCATTTGTTTATTTATTATTAAGATCACTGTACAGTGTGGCTCGTTTGGGAAAGAGGTCCCCTGAGAATGCCATTAGGAGCACTGTGGGGCTGGCTGGCCTGGAGGACTGTGGCTGGGGGTTCACAGCCACCTTGGATATGGGAAATTGCACCTGCTATCAGGAGGAAGGAGTTGGGAAGGACTGATTTAGAGAGAAGCAAAGGCTCCATCCAAGTTTTGAAAGCAGCTCCTTCCTCTGGTGGGGCACTGACTTCTGACTTGCTGTGCTCAATGTATTCAAGAGCTGTTGTACATGGTAATTTCTCTGCTTTTGGATGCATGTTCAGAATAGAAAATAGGTGGAGGAGTCATGGGGATCACATTTATCTTCAGAAGGTGCTAGGGAGGCAGTATTAACTGTCTTAGACCTGATTAGAGATTTTTCTTGAGAAGCAGAGGCTCCTAGCACCACGGCTAAGTGGGGTTCTCGCTCTGCAACAGCAGCAAAAATCCATTGATCACCTGGTCAATGCTATGGTGTCTCTGCATGAAATACAAGTAGTTAAGTCAGAAACAGTATTTCATTTCCTTCTTTCTATTCGATGCCCGACTTTGTGTACACTTGTACCACTCTGTTAAGATCTTGTATCCCACACCTGGAAAATTTGGCTTACGCTATAGGGTTTGGAGGATGTGAGCAATTCTCACGAGATTCCTGGTTTCTTTAGAGAAGGCATGTAAACATGAGAGAATCAAAAGGAGACTTTCAATGTTTTATGGCAGAGTATATTCACTAATACCTTGTACTGGTATGTTGCTGGAGTTCTGTTTATTCTTGTGTTGCAACAAGATCTCTGTCTCTGACTATTTGTAGCAAATGATTGTTTTAAAGTCGCTTAAAGAATCATCAGCAAAGGTATTGGCAAAAACAGATTTAGTATAAAAGTTAAAGTGCAACAAAGTTCATTGCCAAGGTTCACTCTGCTACTTACTAGATGGTTAGAGCACAAAGAGGAAAAGCAAACTAAAATAAAAGAATCGATCAATTGACAACCGAAATCAACCCAAAATGATTATCCATGCTGATATCATATATGGGGTCCCCAGAAGGGTAAGGGTAGACAAGGGTAAGGATAAAAAGGAATAAGGATGAATCAGAAGGTTCATAGAAGACCACCTTGCTAAACAGAGCCCTTGACTTGCTGGCATTGGCTCTGCTGGACATGGGGAAGCTTCTAGCAGCTTCTCACAGAAGCCATCCATGTAGCCCCTCCTCTGCCAAAAACCTGGCCATGCAAAACCACTGCAGTAGCTTTTTTTGAAAGTTTGTTAATGAAAATATTATTCTACTTGAGTTGTTATTCAGGCAAGAAATGTGTTTCCAAGGCTGTTAGTTAAAAAACAGGAACTCGTTAGAAAGCACTGGTGCCTGGGAACAGACTGATAATAGCTTCTGATAACTTCAAGAGGGGCTTAGTCCAGGTGCTGTTCATCAAGGCTGAGGCCTAATGAACACTTTTCAGGTCACAGTGTGGTCTGGAGGGTGTGGAGGATGCACCACCACACTATTTAAGGCTGGTGACAAAGTGGCACTGCTAATGTGTAAGGGTGACATTTGATATTTTTGTCATTTACTCCTGCTTGACAGCGTTTGTGATTATTAAGATTTGATTGCTACTGCAGTATGTTATGGATCCTACTGAAGGGCCGAGAGCACTATTTCTATAGCATCTGAAAAGCTTTGTCTTTCACTGTGCACTGACATGGGCATGAGCACCATGACGGAGGAGTGTCATGTGTTTGGCAAAGACCCTCTTTGCTTTGAGAAGAAAATGTATATATACCAGCACACTCCAATCATTCTATGTATGTGATTTTATTTTTATTTGTTATTCGCTTTTATTAGTTCATTTTGGGAAAGGTTTTTTCTTTCTGGGCTGCTGTGTTCTTACTCAGATTCAGGTACAGTTGTTTATAAACACACACAAGTCTATATAGAAACCTTTTTGTATGCTGTGCTATTACTCAGATTCAGGTACAGTTGTTCATAAACAGACACAAGTCTATATAGAAACCTTTTTGTTTTGTAGTTGAAGAGTATTCTACTTGTATAATAGAAAATCTCATTTATTTGTTAACAACTAACATCATACAGAAGAGCTGCAAGCTCTTCTAAAGCTTTTGTGGTGTGTTGTTGGTAGGGTTGTAATAGAAAATCTCATTTATTCATTAACAACTAACGTCATACAGAAGAGCTGCAAACTCTTCTAAGGCTTTTGTGGTGTGTTGTTGGTAGGGTTTGGGGGTTTTCTCAAGACCTTTGTTTGGTTTTGTTTGGTTTTTTTTTGAGACCATCAGCAGGGAAAGCACACATCAGAATCAGTTGAACTGTTGTTATCCTAGATAAATTAGAAAAGATAGAATAACTTTTTTTGAGACCATCACCAGGGAAGGCACACATCAAAATCATTTGAACTGTTGTTTTCCTAGATAAATTAGAAAAGATAGAATATCATCATAGGATAACTTGTGCTCGACATAGGTCTACTCTGAGGTCACACCAGGAAGCTCAGGCCCTCTCAGAATGGTGAGATTGTGCAGTTCTGCTGAGCAGCCTGATATGTAATCCACAATCCTAAGTGAGGCTGCCGCTGCAAATGTTTCAGCAACTCTTTTAATTTCTCTTTTATTCCAGGACCACGGTTTACATATAGATAGTGTTATGCTGCACCAGCTTCTGTGCATTTGTGAACTCCTATGTGTTTAAATAAAGCTCTATTAACATCTTTCATAATTATGACTGAGCAATACAAGTCAGAATTGAAGAAAGCTTAACATTTTCAATGACACCAAAAGACAATTCATAAACTTTGGTGAGTTTTGGGTTATATTTCTAGCTCTTGCTATATTTATGGCAAAGAGATGATACCATCATGTGTAGTTTTATTGTGAGCCTGAACTCTATTCTTTTACAAAGGTAAACTGAAATGAAGGATTGATCCTCTGCAGAGTAGCTGAACAAGATTAATGTTAATTGATGGTTTTAGACAAGCATCAGTGCTAAATAATATAGTTCCATTTAATATTTAATGTGATTTAGACTTATAGATATGGATGGATCAAAAAAGGAACCTGTGTACATCCTTGCCTGTAAAAAGCTCCTAGTTTTTTCTTCATTTGTAAGTTTAAGAGAAGATGCTTTATTTATGTGGGTTGTTTATTCAAAGCAAAACAAAATCTTTGAAGTAAAAAAAAAAAAAAAAAAAATCACTTTAGAATGTCATTGAAGAGAAGAATAAATACCAGGAAAAAATGGTACTAGTGCAGTTGTTCAGTGAGAATTAGAATTTCAAGGAATTATAAGAGTGAGTTACAGAAAATATTAAATTAGAAAAACTACGTAAATATAAAGCATCTAAATACCTTTGATTTAATTTCCCGTGGATTTTATGCAATAAAAAATGTACTGTGAGAAAGTAAACTTTAGTGTTTGTTGACTGTAGGTCAGATTACAATGACTTTCTAAAACAATGCTATAAATACTTCCTTTAATTCTGTTTGTCTCCTTATAGCCTCACTTCCAGTCAAAGTTAAGTGTGTGGTTCTTAAATAGCATATATATATATACACATATTGTAATTGTAACCATAAGTCTGAATTTCCAAGAGTCGCAATTCCCTGAGCTTTTAATAATTATAACTTCTTGTATCTGTTAATGCCACTAAGATTTGATTTATAAGTTTGCCTTTTGCATGTGGCATTACTGAAATGCACACAGTAACACTAATCCAGAAACTGTAAAGCATTCTGCTTTGTGGTCTGTTTAATGACTAGGAGGTGTTCTAAAAGTATTTGTACGTCAGTGTGGCAGAAATAGTGTTTAGTACTGCACTGTCCTGTTGCAGTATTAACCTCCTGGCTCCATCCACAGCAGTCAGAGGTAGGATGGATCAGCCTAGCCACATTAAGGAAGTTTATTCTCTGCACATTAGCATGCTGTCTGCTGAGTGTGAAATGCCAGAGCAAAACTGCAGCCCACCTTGGGTTCCCCTTCCTTGATTTATACTTGGCCAGTCCTGTAGGTTCTTTTCCTGTTTCAAACATTGAATGCCTTGATTCCTACCCAACCTCTTGGAATGAAAAGACTGATTTATATTTTCCGTATTAAGCAAATACTGCTTTCCATGAGAAAAAAATAGAGTGGAGGAAAGGAAAATTTAAGGAAAAAAATAAAAGAGAGAAAAAAGATTTATTCTAAGCTAGTTACAGAGAACTACTTTTCTGCAACTCAGAACATGAATATGTCCAGTATCAAGGGTTTAGGGTGAAATACATATATTTTGTTTTTAATAGTTGCAGCTTTCTGTACATGAGAAGTGTAGTGTCTAAGGTGTTGGAGCACAAATATCAGCTGCTGCTGCTGCTTGCTGGTGTCACAGTGTGTTTGCCACACTGCCATCCCTGCCAGTCAGCTCCTGGGTGTTTTCTCTAGCTTTTCTAATTGACCTGTTGGTTGTGGAGGTGCTAGGTCCATGCTCACACAAACTTGTATTTCCTTGCTTGCTGGTTCCAGCTTGTGCTCTGCAGGACTAGGGAGCTGCTGTGGGTTTTTAGAATCTGGGACAAAAAGGGTTTTTCCTCTGGCTTCAGGAAGGAAACTGCTGAATCTGCCTCTTTGTGAATTTTTAATGCCACAAACATTTATGAGACTTATCCAAGCCTGCTTGTGTTAACACATGCGCCTTTAAGAATCAGACTCAAGTCCAGAGAACTTATGTGATACTGCAGCATATTTTATGAATTCGTAGTTTTAAACCATGTTGGTGCCAAACTACTGTCAGCATGCAATGCAAAGAGGTTTTGGTGCCTCAGTATTTTTTTAAATGAGAAAATTTCTAAACCTGTCTACCTGTGACCATTAGAAGCTGTTCGTTTTTTTTGGTTTTTTTTCTCTCTGCTGCTGTGCTTTTCTCTCTCCTCCATTGTCCCTTTTGCTCTTCATCTTCAATCTTGTGTTTTCTGCTCTCCTATTTCTCTTTTCACATACAAATGCAACATTAAAATATTGAAGGCTATGTCTTCTTTCCCTGCTCAGTCTCTGTTTTCAGGCTTCTGATAATTTTTCGATCTCCTAGTCTTTGGCACGTTAGTAATCTTTTCTGCTTGTACAGTTCTCTTTCTCTCTTGTTTTCTATCATTCATGTCCTGTCAAAGCTCATTCCATAATGCTGGCAGTCCTTGTTTTCCCAGCCATTCCTTTCTCTCCCTTCCTGCTCCTTCCCACACAACTGCCCTGTGCTTTCCCAACTGTGTTCTTGAGATGCCACTCCTGTTCTGAGTTGTGTTGGTGCTGTGCTCCTTCAGTACCCGTGGCTGTTCCTTTGGGGATGGGGGAAGAGGGAGCAAAGTCTTCAGCATTGGCTGGGTCTAGTGAATTTGGACAAATTTAGCATATGGTAATTTAATCATAGTATGCAACAAGTGGGCAAGAGAAAAGGATAGCTGTCTGCCCCTTCTCTTTATAGAGAGGATGTTACAGGAGCTTGGGTCTAACAAACCTAGGAGGAGAATGCACTTAATAGTTTATTTATTGGAGTAAGTAAAATATTATTTGTTTTCTTAGTTCTTTGTAGGCTTTTTTTTTTTTGTGGTTTTGTTTGTGTATGCGTATTTGGTTTTTGTTTTGTTCGAAGAGCTATAGCTGGGAGTTGGTTAGACAGAACAAAAAGTGAATTTAGGATTAATCTCCCTGACTATGCAAATGCTTGTCACTTGGTGATGGGAAGACTAAACCCTTAATTTATGCTTGAATACAAGCTTTGTATTTTCATTTCATCCCTCAAGTTTCCTTAGAGCCATCACAATCAAATTGTAAATGAGACTGGAGAATAAGTAATTGTCCTATGTTCAAGTGGCCAAATGCTTTTTCTGTGACAGAATCAAATTCATAGAATCATAGAATAGTTTCGGTTGGATGAGATTTTAAAGATCATCTAGTTCCAACCCCCCTACCATGGGCAGGGACAGTTTCCACTAGACCAGGTGGCTTAGAGCCACATTCAACCTGGCCTTGAACACTTCCAGGGATGGGGCATCCACAGCAACCTCTTCCAGTGTCTCCTCTCTCTCACAGTAAACTATTTCTTTCTAATGTCTAATCTAAACCTAACTCTTTCCAAGTAAAGTAATTACTTCTTGTCCTGTCTACATGCCCATGCAAAACGTCCCTCTCCAGCTTTCTATAGGCCTCCTTTAGGTGCTGAAGATGGTATGAGGTTTCCCTGGAGCCCCCAGGTCTTTTAGTCTCTCTTCACAGGAGAGGTACTCTAGCCCTCTGACATCTTCATGGTCCTCTTCTGGACTTGCTCCACAGGTCCACATCCTTCTTATGCTGGGTGCTGCAGTGATGAACAGTACTCTAGGTGGGGTCTCACAAGAGCAGAGTAGAGGGGGAGAATTGCCTCCCTCGATCTGCTGGCCACACTCCTTTTGATGCTACTCAGGGTACAGTTGGCCTTCTGGGCTGCAATAGCACATTGCTGGGTCATGTTGAGCTTTTTGTCAACAAACACCCCCAAGTCTTTCTCCTCAGGAGTGCTCTCAGTCCAGTCCCTGTCTGGGAACAATTTCTTTTTCTAACAGAAAAATTTTGCAAATATGTTTTATAGAGTTTTTAGTAGTGTCTCAGATACAAAATACTTCTAGACTGTTGTATATTCTGAGATGTGAGGACTGATTATTAAACTGCCTGAAGTCATATTAATAAACAAAAGCATAGATGATGCTATGAGGGTAATAGTTAATTTTGCACTTCTTTATGTAACCAGGAATAAGTACTTACCAGTGTATGTATAAATCCTATCTAAGAATATTTATAAAGAATAGGGTTGTGAGTAATGAAGACATATGACTGGAATATGAATGTTCAGCACAATGAACATGGGATAAAAGCACACCAGATTTGGCAAGATTTTCCCTTGATTTGCCTTGCAAGACAGAGGAGTGTGGTGAGCACATAAAGACACACCTGGATTTCTGCATCCCTCTTTGGCCTCTTCCCTTGAAGAGGATTTCAAACTCAAGTGGTCTGAAGCAAAGTAGGCAGAAAAATGCTTTTAACAGCAGTCATAATAGAAGTGATATACAACAAATAATAGTTAGTTACAGGGGAAGAGTTAAGAGGATTAAGTTTATTTAGCCTTTGTTGACAGCTGCAGTTGCTCTTAGGCTGCTGCTCCATGGACCAGAGGCAGACTGCAGAAGGGAACATGGCAACTGCAGCCTTGCACCTGAGTCTGTCCCAGAAAGACACAGACCCTCATACTGCTGTTGGTGCTCCTTGGAAGGCTCTTCTTCAAAACCTCTTACTGTGGGCAGCTCATGGTCAGCTTACTCTGCTGTTCCCTTTTGCTCATGCAGCCCCCAAGTGAAGCCTGCCCTAGCTTCTGTGCTCTCTGTGAGCCCCTCTGGTGTGTGCAGTACAATATGTAGTAAACAAAACTTTATAATTAAACTGCTTCTTCGATCATAAGTAGTTTCATTATCTTGCAAAGTAAGAGAGCAAATCTGAATTATTTACAAATTGTATCATGGAATCCAGAGAAAGAGCAAGTTTGTGAGGCATACAGGCTAGGCACCTAGTTTGTTTCCCCCCCTCCCCTTCTATGCTCTAAGTGCACCTTGAAATGCCATTACCTGCTGTAGCTGAGAACAAGATAATGTGTAATGTGGAACAGCTAATTTTTCATTGTGGTTCCACTGGGGTATAATGCAAAACAATCCAGTTGGTAGTGCAGTAACCTGCATTCAGAGCAGGTACCATGTGAATTGCTGTATCCTGTCACCTTTGGCCAATAATTGAAGCTCTTTGCAAAATTACTGTAGGCTTTTAAATATATTTGACATTTTTTGCTTTTTGCAAAATATAGAAGCCTATGTAGGAGCAAAAGAAATCGAGCTTGGGTCCTTTTTAAAAGATAAATAAAAATGCAAATTATATTTAGCTGTAGTTGGGTTTTTTTCCTAAATGGTATTGCACATGAAGGAGCTGGGAATTGCCAGCTCTTTTAGGCTGGCATCACCCTGTGATGTATTGGCTTTGAGAACATCTGACTTGGAACAACTTTCAGTAGGACAGTGAGCTACTGTATTTCAGAAGTGCTGATGCAGAGCTGCAGAATTAAGTTGCCCCATAAATTTTGTTGTCTGTAAGTGCAGCATTTTGTCTGCAAAAAAACCCTCCAAAGTTAAAAAATTATTTTATTAAAAATTTTTTAGAATGCAGTCCTAAACTGCTCTGTTTCATCTATTGCATTCTGGGTCTCTTCCAGGTCACCTAAGTAAAAGGCAACTTGCCTCGTGTCCAGCCAGAGCACTGATATGGTCAGTGTGCTGATGTTCCTTCAGAGGGACAATTTTTTTATTTCTCTTTTTTTTTTTTTAACCCAGCCTCTAGTTTTCCTTTAACTTGCTGAAATGTGATGTATAGTAATGATGGTAGGGTTGGACTCGACGATCTTTGAGGTCTCTTCCAACCCGGTTGATTCTATGATTCCAGACCACTGTTCTGTTGTCAAATTAAGCTAAACTAGACCAGAAAATTTGAGAGTTACTTGGAGGAGATCTGCTAGGCTCAGTGGTTGTAAAACCCTTCTTTTGCATACCCTGTGACTAAGGCCCTGCCCCAACCCTCATGAAAATGAGCACCTTGATTTTGCTACAGAGGCAGTATTCGAATGTCCCTCTGTGTTTGATTTGTGTGTTTGGATTCAGCAATCAAAGCATTACTGTACACATATCATTAATACACTGGTATTCCACAGTGGACTTTTCTTCTCAGCAGAGCAAATTTTGCTGCATTATACTGAGTTCCTGGAGAATCCCTGGAAGGTGACTGAAATTTTAAGTCTTGAATTGCATTGTAATTCCTTCCTTGTGAGACAGGCAGAAACCTCATTCTTCAAAGCTAGATTCCATCTCCTTGCTGTAGATAACAGGAAAAATAATTTTTACTGTGTAATCCCAATCTTTTTACAAGGCTGTCTGAATTAGGAATTCTGATAATCCTAAGTAGTATGTGTTCTCAACCCCTGTATTTACAAATTGTTTACTAATTCAAGGCTTGCCTATGTGAGTCTGAACCAACTCATCTGTTGTCAAAGAGAAATCTCCTTTTAATATCAATTGTGATGTTCCTGTTACTGTTATACTGGCTTTAATTGAGATCGAATTATTTCCAATATTATTTGAGATGAGAACGAAACTGAAAGCTCTTAAAAATAATAATAATAAAGGTAAATTCTCACTGTAAGTTGCATTCAAAAATTAAAATTAACGTCATGTAAGTTAGTGTGCCTCGAATGAGAATCCATCTCATTAATATTAATCTGTGGACTCTAATGAGAACACTAAGCTACTATGTAATGCTAAAAGGGCACAGGTGTGACAGTCTCAGAGAAGGTGGAAGCCCTAAATCCCAGAGGCTATTAAACTATAAATCGCACTACCTAATTATAAGGCAATTTCTTACCTGGTTATTGAAAGGGATAAGGTTTTTAGTGTTTATCTGAGAAAACTAAATGCCCACAGAAGACAATTTATCATACCTGAAACAAATTTTCCTTGAATTTCTCTCTAACAGAAAAATAGGATGGAGAGGAGTCTGTGACCCTACTGCTATATCAATATGCTAATTTATGCTCTATGCAGAAGAATTCCATGGAAAGTCATCTTTTCTTCTTTTTATCTCCATGGATTCATGATGTCCTGGGCAGCTCTGTTTGTGTCACAGTGATGCTGGGTTGGCAGTGTTGAAACTGCACTGCTGAGTCTAAGGCCATTAAAATGAAATGCATCAATTACGAGTGCTTTGGTAAAGGGCACCCATGCCAGGGAAATTACAGGAGAAAGATGCTTATATTTGGGGAAAAAACCCAACTATGTATTTGCAATTTGCAGACAGAAAACTTTTCTTAGCTAAAATTTTCTTTTCCAAACACATTTTTTTTTTTTTCTGTCTTTCCAGCACCATGTATTAAGGTGTTAAGAAAATTAAAGGTTTGAAGCTTCGGTGTCTTCTCCACACTTCAAGCATCCATCAGTTGGTCTGTGATCAACGCTTAGTAAATAGTGTGGTTTAGTCTCAGGAAGGAAATCTCAGTTCACACTTTCCCTGCTGTGCTCAGGTTTGAAGGGATAAAAGAGAAAATAGAATCTACAGTTGCTTTCCTGTGCAATGTCAACAACAGCAGCCTGTGTGCATGCAAGGAGTGCATTTAATCTGTTTGTGCTCCTAGACTTCGTGGTGATGGATTCCATATAAATAAATAAAGACTCGTGAGATTTAGTGAGGTGCCATAGGAAGGTGATCACAATTTGTCTTTACGAGAAGCCTTGTAGTAGAAGCAGCCATAAACCATGCATAAACAACATATGTTGTCCACTGCTCCCTGAAATTAACTAAAAAATAGAGGAAGAAAAACTTTGAAAGTGCAAATGTCCTTTCATTATTCTGCCTGCTAGTGTAGCTCTTGTGTTAATTGGAAATTCTTATTGAGTCTTCTGGTGGTGGAACAGAATTGAGGTGGGACTGGTGCTGTGTGTGTTAAACCAACAAGTAAAATATGATTCTGTTGTCTTGAACAGAGAATTATTTACATGGTGAACTGTACAGATGGCTTGTAAAGGAAAATTACTCTTCCTTCCTGAAAAACCACTTGATAAATCACAGGCGTCTCTTTCTGTTTTCTTCTCGCTTAATGTCTAGAAAATCCAAAAGTTATGTAAATTTGCAGTACTCCAATCAGACTAAACACCTGGAAAAACATAAGTACTCTTAACAGATTACCCTCATATGCACTTTTTAGGACTCCTAATATTTGTTGAAAAACTCATGAAGTCCCAGGCAGTGTTTTTTAACTGGAAATGAGAAGTTTTCTCTGTTAGATACAGTTAATGAATGTTGCATCTTTTATAATTGATGGAACCAACCTTTTTGAGTGGTTCACTAAATGCAACACATTAATCTATAGCTTATTACTTTTTTTTTTTTTCCTGTAACAGGCAATAATAACACAAAAAAGTCAATCCATAGGTGTTTTGCTACTTAAGACTGGGCTCTAGTTTGATTTGCAAATAGTGACCTGAGTGGACTTTCAGGTGGGACAAAGACAGAGATTCTGGTTTCTGATTGTTAGTGATCACTAGTAATGTGGACTGCCATGGGGTCTGGAGGTGTTGCTGATGGGAACATACTGCACAACTGGTATCCGTGTTACTGTGATGTTGACCTTGGCTGGACACAGATGCTCACCAAAGCTGCTCTGTTGCTCCCCTCCTCAGCCAGACAGGGGAGAGAAAATGTAGCAAGAAGCTCGTGAGTCGAGGTAAGGGCAGCAAGGTAACTGGCAAAACATACTCGACTTGGGGAAATCATTTCATTACCAATCAAATCAGAGAAGGGTAATAAATAAAACCAAATCTTAAAAAGACCTTACCCCCATCCTTCCCTTCTTCCCAGGCTCAACTTCATTCCTGATTTTCTCTACCTACCCTCTGCCCTACAATGGCACAGGGTGATGAGGAATGGAGGTTGCAGTCAGTTGATCACATTTTGTTTGCTGCTCCTTCCTCCTCCCACTCTTCCCCTGATCCAGTGTGGAGTCCCTCCCACAGGAGACAGTCCTCCACAAACTTCTCCAACATAAGTCCTTCCAATAGAGTGGGAAGCAATTCTTAATTAACTGCTCCAGTGTGGATTCCATGGGATCACAACCTCCTTCCAGCATCCACCTGCTCTGGCATGGGGTGCAGGTGGATATTGCTCCACCATGGACCTCCATGGCTGCAGAAGGACAGCCAGCCTCACCATGGTCTTCACCACAGGACGAGGGGAATCTCTACTCTGGTGCCTGAAGCACTACCTCCCCCTCTTCCTTCATTGACCTTGGTGCCTACGGGGCTGTTTCTCCCAGACATTCTTGCTCCTCTCTCTGGCTTCAATTGTGCAGTTCCCCCCACTTCTTAAATCTGTTATCCCAGAGGTGCTGACACTGTTTGTGGTGGACTCAGCCTTGGTCAGTGGCAGATCTGTTTTGGAGCTGGCTGGTATTGGCTCTGTTAAACATAGGGGAAGCATCTAGCAGCTTCTCACATAAGTTGCCCTTGTAGCCCCCCTGCTATTCAAACATGGCCACACAAACCCAATACAGTTACAAAATCCTGTGCTTCTCACATAAGCTGCCCTTGTAAGCCCCCCTGCTATCCAAACATGGCCATACAAACCCAATACAGTTACAAAATCCTGCTGTGATTGTCTGTGAGAATACAGTATGTTTGAATGCCTGTCCTGAAAAGTTCAGTGTAGCTCTGCTCTCCTGCCATGCCTTGCTCCAGGACAGCCAAACTTTGAAACATGTATTTGAAACATGACAGTTGTGACACTGTTGTATTTCTGCCCTGCAGTCTTCAGGTGTTTAAAGGTAAAAGTGATGCTCTCTTGGCTAGCTTGCTTGAGTTCAGTGGTACCAAGATGCTGCCTAACTTCCATGAAAAGGGTTGGAGGGTAAGGTCTTAAAATTCTTTTTCTGACATGTGGAGAGCATCTGAAGTAAAAAATAGTGGATTGTTGGTTCATCAGGATTGCTTTCTTATGTATGCTGGATATCTGTATTCTCAAAAAGAATTTGCTAGGCATGCTAGTCATGGCTACCTCCTCTGTCCTTATTTTGTTGTAGTTATTTGGCTGATTTTATCCAGATTTGTAAAGAAGACAAAGGTTTTCAATCTCTCTGTGTTGCTGCCTCCTTATACAGAAGCAGTTTAAACTGATCAGTGACTTTGGTGGGAATATGAAGGTCTTACAGTTATCATATTTGCATGAGCTTCCTCAACAGGGATAGCTTGGTTGAGAAGTGCCCAATGGAGAAAGAGGTTGGGGTGTGGACTGCCTGTAACACCAGAGATGCCAGTGAATCCATGTGAGCAAAGGCCTCAGAAACCAGGCTTTATACTGTCGTCTGACCAGGGAGTTCCTTGGGCTTTCCAGCTTCTGAGAGCTGGGACAAACCTCATGGATGGGACATTCAGTCCTGACAATTTGCATATAAGCAATAGCTTCATTCATGTGAGTCTTCCTCATAAAACAAAGATCTGTTGTAGTAAACCCTGTGATTTAACTGCATCAGATCTTTATTTCGTGATGAGTCTTTATTGATGATGTGATGATTTTTATTTCATGAAATGAAGCCACTGTTGATTTAACTGGTGGTTTGTCCTTTGCTATCCTATAATAGGAGTAAATTATAGCAAGTCGAGACATGACAGAACATACGGTATCTGTTTCCTGCCTCACCTGTCCTTATTTATCCCTTGCTCAGAGAGGCTGCGTGACTTTTGCTGTTTTCAGAGGGATAACCAATGTTCTACATCTTGCATTCCTGTCCTTTCATTGCCACTGAAGTCCAATGAAGTTTTGGTATCGAAAGCTACGTGCTCTAAAACAGAAAAAGCACCAAACCTGATTATGACTTGTTGAAATGTATTTATTTTTTTTGGTAAATATTTCATATTAATGACTTTGTAAACAGCTTACCATTTGTATTTGGAGGATAAAAAGAAGAAAGAATCCTCAAGAGAACAATATCAGATTGTTAGGGAAAAAAGCTTTAATGCTTGTTAATTACATGATTTAGAGTCTTCTGTTGTTAGCATAGCTAGTTAAAGACAAGTTTTTCCTTTAAGTGACGTATAAAAAAATACCATTTAAAAATCCATTCCTAAAATAGCTAAAGACTGGCACTGCACACACAGAAATGACTACTACTTGTTTTAGTGTGTATGATTGAAGGAAGGAGGTGGCGAGAGCAAGTTTGCACATGCTATGGAGCTGGGAGGAGTGGCTGTTATATCGGATGGCTGTGCTGCCATTTACAGGCTGGAGAAATGTTTGAATTGAATTGCACATGAATTGCATGAAGTTCACAAAGGCAAATGCACAGTCCTGTCCTTGGAGATGAACAACCTCAAGTGCTGGGGACTGATGGGTTGGAAAGCAGCCCTGCAGGAGCAGACCTTGAGATACTGGTACACAAAACTGACCATGGACCACCAATGCACCCTCATGTTAAAGGAGGCCAACAGCATCCTGATCTTCATTCAGTAGAGTGTTGCTGACAGGTTGTGGGAGATAATCCTTCCTCTATATGCATTGGTGAGGCCATGTCTGCAGTCCTTTGTCCAGATCTGGACTCCCCTTTCAAGGGGATATGGACTTACTAGAATGGACCCAGTGTAGGGCCACAAAGATAATTAAGGGACTTGAGAATCAGTCAGAGGAGTAAAGGCTTACTGAGCTGGTATTGCTGAACCTGGAGATAAGCAGGCTCAGGGGCAATCTTATCACTGTGTATAAAAGCCTAATTGGAGACAACAAAGAAGGTGGAGCCATGCTGTTCTCATCAGTGCCTACTGATGGTACAAATGGCAATGGTCACAAATAAAAACCCCACAAAATTTCATCTGAACAAAATAAAAAACTCTCTCTCTTAGGGGGATGATACTGGAAGAGATTACCTGTAGATCTTGTAAAGTCTCCATCTGTTGAGATATTCAAAACTTTATGGGGCATGGTCCTGGGCAACCTGCTGTAGGCAGCTCTGAGCAGGGGGAGATGGACTTGAAACTCTCTAGAAGTCCTCAATGTTTCTGTAAATTACATTGTGTAAGATGTTGAAATGTCCATATTGCATAGTATAGGTGTTTAGGAGGTAAGCAGTTGGTTTTCAGCACCTTTTCAGGCTTTCTGAGACATAGGGCCTTGAATCAAGTTAGGCTCTGAGAAAGATGACTTGCTGCAAATGTCTGCATGTGGCATGTGTGACTGAATTCATACCAGAGTCCTCTCAGTGGCACATTGCAGGCTGTATATAAGTTTATCTAGGCTGGTTGGGTTTCCTAAGAATGAGAGGCTTAGGTTCTGCAGTGGTTGTGCAGGTTGGTCTGAGCTTGGTCTTCTAGATGATGTCCAACAGCTGAGAAGAGAGATCTGTGCACAGCAAATGGTCAGATAGCACATCACCTTTGGGGTTTTTTTTTAATCTATACTTAGTTTCCTCAAATAAGTATTTGGCAAGATTGAGCTGAGGCCTGAATCAACTCAAATTTTCCTTCAAATTCAGATGATATGCTTAATTATCAAAGAACTATAGAAGTAGTGGTTTCAGAGAACTTATTAGCTCTGTACACATAAGTTGTATCTTTTCCAGGATGATTGGTAGTATTATAATACTGTACTGGTTTGGACTGGGGCAGGATTAAACCACAACAAACACACGCTTTACTTGTCCAAATGAGTTTATTTCAGGCTTGGGGATTTTGTTTGTTTGTTTGGATTTTATTTTCTTTCTGATGAATAGCTAACTACCAACAAAACAACATTCTGTATTTGAAGCTTACATTAACTTCCATTTTTGGCCTGTTTAGGCTTTTAGTCATCTTACTGTTGTCTTCTGCAGTTGTTTTAATGAAAACACAGTACTTTTTGTCCAACCTTAAAAAAATCCTTCTAGTGAAAGATTTGGTGCAGAATGTTCTTTCTACAGATTTATATCACCGTGCATACTTCTAAACAAACATTTACCTTACAATGAGATTCATTTTGAGAGCTGCTAAATACGTATTGTTTTTCAGGCTATATGCAGCATTCAGTAATTGAGAGAAATATAATTTCTAAGTGCTAAAATACATACCAGCATATACAAACCAATAACCAGCACAGTATGATTTAAGAAATGACTTCCCCCTATACAGTACATGTTCTTTAAAGAGAGCAACCACTGCTTTCTAGCTCATTGTAATTCACACTGCATCCAACACTACTGGAAAACTAATGAAAATGCTGGGAGTATAAGGCTTTATTTTACTGTTGAGAATTCTCACTGGTTACAATATTATGTTGTGCCTAATTCTCCTGGTATCACATTTTCTTAACAGTGATTTTTATTTTCAACCCAGTGATCCATTTCATGCATTAACCCCCTAAGTACTGGATGTACCCTGTAGCACAAAGGAGCTTTCAAAGCAAAATGCTTTTACTAGATTAATTGTAAAGGGGAAAAATCTTGTCAATCAGGTAGAAATCTTATATGCACAGGCTCACTGACATGAAAATCTGAGAAGCATAGCTTTTTAAGTCCACCTCTAAGAAGATCAAAGTGCAGGAATAAAAGGGGGAAGTGCTGGTTTAATTTTTTCATCTGAGACTGCTTGATATGAAGGGATGCAACTGTTGCCATAGTAAAGTTATATTGAATTGACTAAAAGCCAGTCAATGCCACTGTGCAACACCCTCCCCCCCACCAACAAACAAAGGGGAAGAATAAACACTTCTCGACTGATTTTATTATTTTTTTGTCTTATCTCCTATAATAGGGAATTATAGGAACTGATTTGAGAACTATCTTAAAAATATAATTGCCAGCAGTGAAAAGTCAGTGAATATTTTTGGAATTTGGGGTATATTGTGTTTCAGATATGATTCATGTTTTTTTCTGAAAATTGTCTGTCATTCATAAAGCACTTTCAGTTGTCAACTGAGATAGAAGAGTGCCTTCAGTGCTGAAGGCTTGACCATGTCAGGAGGGATGACCATGGCCTTTATTTTGGAGACTAGGTGGTACCTTCTGTGTCTACAACCCGTGTCCTTGTTTGTTCCACATACCCATTTTGAAATAGATGACTAATTAACTTTTTGTAAATCACCACTCCAGCAAACCACTTCCTAACTTATTAGGTGTCTGAGAAATCACAGGTTTCCTCAGTGAAGTTATGCAGGTGTTAAAACCTGCCTAATTTTGTGACAGAACTAAGTATCTTAAATCAGCAACAATGAGTTGAAATCCCTGCCTGCAACTGGCCTCAAGACCTTGAATTTAATTGGATGCATTGAAGGGAGCAGGCTTCAAAAACTGATGTCCTGTGTAAGGAACTTACAATGCACCTAGAAATGAGAAACAGGAAAAAAAATAGTATTTGAATGGTGGTAGATACTTGGGGCCTATCCCATCATTCAGAGAGTGCAGTGAGACACAGCACTGGTCAGCACATTACACAGTCATAGCAAAGCCCTAGAAAGTGAAATGCTGCTCCTTGATGTACGTAGGAAAGTGCAGATTTGAAAATGTAACAAATAGGCAGTGGACCTCACTGTCATGGGCAAACTGGGAAACAAATATCAGGTAAGTAGAGAGAAATGAGACCTTGGTGGTCAAAGAGCCTTTGTGTGAGTGGAGAACACCAAGGTGAGCCCTAAGAGAGAGGTGGCATGGCCACAGTGACGGGGCTAGGATCCTCTACAGCACCATGTGGGAATGCATAGGAGCAAGGAAAAACTGCATTCATCAAAGGCAAAAAAATGGGCTTGTTCTTGCAACCTAAGTTGGACCTAGAAAAGGAAGTTTTTATTGTGGAAGTCTGCACACACAGATAAGGTTTCTGCTGGGAAAGTATTTGAATATGCTTGAAAAAAGGGTCAACCTGAGTGTGCTTCCATTTCAGTTCAATTTATTTGAAGCAAATGTCTAGTAAATAACTTTTATGTATTTTTTTCTCTTCCTCTTTATTAGAGATATCAAAGCTGTGGTTACTCAGATCTCCCCTTTCTCCATGAGCTGGTGTTTTTCTGCACTCTCTGAAAGCATGTCAGAGTGCTGCAGTGTTCAGTTGCTTTTGACAAGGAGTGTCTATTCTCCCCATGTCCTCCCCTCTCATAAAAAAAGCAAGGCTTTGATAGTCAGCAATGTCCCTAGGGAAGTCTTGGCCAGGTAAAGTGCACATTATCTATAGTCTAGGTTGAGTAAAACTTGAAGACTTCATGTAATGGTGAAATGTGAGCAATAAAACACACGTAGGGTATATTGTCATTTTCCCAGATATTCCAGATGGTTACCTGTAATGTTTATTTCTTTTGTACAGCATAACAATTTCATGACTATATACATCCTATGTTTCATCTTTAGTAACCACGAATTTCAATTTTATACATTTTTTCCCCACCACTTCCTTTCTATTTAGGGAAGCCTTGCTTACAATGAGCAGACACAAGTCTTCTAAAACTAGTGGATTTTTCTAAATGCTGTATTTTTTGTACCTTTTTGAAATGGTATATATGCTCCAGTATTATAACTTCTGCAAAATACAGAACAGATTGAGATGACTGGTAAGGGAGGTAGTATGGTGTTGTCCCATTCCTTCATCCTGCTGCCCTGTTATCTACTAAAGAGCTTTCTTATTTACAGCATTGGCCTGCTATGTTTATAATAGCGAGTTAGGTATTACAAAAACAGTTCTGGAAGAAGCATCTGTAGGCTAAATTGCACTGACTTACCACTATTGATTAGCAAGTGCTTATCACAATGTCTATTGACTACTTTTGTGTACTGGCATTTTTAAGTGATTATTTTATTTTATGGCATCCTCTGGCTATTACCAGTAAGACAAAGCCTTCTGTATTTCAAATAAGCTCATCCATTATTTTTCCATGTCTTTTCTATTACAGCCATTACCTTAGATCATGCAGATGTAGTAGAAGCAATATTTATAGGCGGCAGTTCAATCTGTTGTATGAAAAGGAAACCTTTCCAGACTCTACCCTATCAGAACAAAAGGTTGCTGTTTTTTTGAGGACATAAAAAGGTGAAAAAAAAAAAAAAAGACATGCTGCAAACAAACCATATGTGTTATAGAAACAGCATCAACTCTAGTATTTCTTTAAGGCTATACTTGCACCCTTAATTTTCATAATAAAAATGTAATCAGAGTGCCACCATTAACATCAGTGTTACATTGGGCTGATTCTGGAGCAGAACTGCATATGAAATTTTAGCCTTCAGGGGAGTAAGTAGTAATGGTGGTGATGTGGAAT
>NW_008668787.1:0-414 GCF_000695815.1 Acanthisitta chloris
ATGGGGATGGTCATTGGTCCATGGGGAGGGTCATTAGTCCATGTGGATGGTCAATAGTCCATAGGGATGGTCATTACTACATGGAGATGGTCATCAGTCCATGGGGATGGTCATCAGTCCATGGGGATGGTCATTAGTCCATGAGGATTGTCATTAGTACATGGGGATGGTCATTATTCCATGGGGATGGTCATTAGACCATAAGGATGATCATTAGTCCATGGAGATGGTCATTAGTCCATGAGGATGGTCATTAGTCCATGGGGATGGTCATCAGTCCATGGGGATGGTCATTAGCCCATGGGGATGGTCATTAGTCCATGGGGATGGTCATTAGCCCATGGAGATGGTCATCAGTCCATGGAGATGGTCATTAGTCCATGGGGATGGTCATTAGTCCATGGAGATGGTCAT
>NW_008668788.1:0-257 GCF_000695815.1 Acanthisitta chloris
CCCTGGAGCTGCGCAGAGACAATAATTTTCAAAGGAAAAAAAGCACAGCAAATGTGCCATCTCCTCAGTCCCCCCAACCAAGCAGGAAAAATAATGATAATAATAAAAAAAATCCCGAAACTCCCACCCCACCTCCATCTCTTTCTTTCTCTCTCTCTCTCTCTGCGGCCCGGCTCTGGGTCTTTCTCCCTGCTCTTAGCTGCCGTTCCCGAGCACCTAGGTTCTTTGCCACAGCCCGACGTCTCGAAAGCTGAATT
>NW_008668788.1:304-1225 GCF_000695815.1 Acanthisitta chloris
AGCAAAACTGCCCTCGAGATCGGTCGGCCGGTTCCTTTGTCTCCTTGTTCAGTCGCTGCCGAAATCCCTGCACATCTGAGCTGCAAACAAAACCACTCTTGCATCTGTTCGCATGCAGTATTTACAATGTTTTATGTAAGTCAATTGGATGGCGGAAAAAAAAAAGAAGCCATTGGCGCTGTATTATTTAACACAGACTTCACTGGGCTCCCTTTTTGGTGGAAGCTTTATTTGCACTAAATGAATAATCTTAATTGCATCACTTTTGAATTAAAAATCAATGTTAATCAAGCTGGAAGTAGTAAATATCAGTTTTCATTGTGGCCGGGTAGAGGGTATTTTTCTTGTTTTGCAAATAAAAATACAAGTCAAATAACTTTAAAAGGGCATTATGTTCTGCTACAAATACAATTGAAACGGATTGTTTAGGAGCGGATCAGAAATGGTACAGAATTTTGCACTTAATTTCCTCAGTTATCATTTACAATAAGAACCTCTTGGCTTGACAGCCAAGTCTAAACAGTAGTAAATTAGTACAAATTTATACTGATTTTACTCTAATAATCGTAATAAAAGCTTATAGATTTGGCACTAATTACATAAATGCCTAATGATCTTGAAAATTACTCTGGTTAGAAATATATTACTAATCTAAACTTTGTTGTTGGCTGGCTTTGAAAAATCAGAACATTAGAAATGGTTCGCTTCACTTCTGCAAAGCACTTTAAATTGTTCAAGTAGTTTAACATATTCAAGAGGAAAATAAAAAGCATTTAACTTTATTTACTGCTTTAAATTGAGTTTGTTAGGCGATCCGAACTTGGAAACTTTACCCGAAAAAATAGGGCTTACGGGGATTTTAAATCCCGGCCAGGGAGGCAGCGCTCCCCGGGCGGCCGGGACGCGCGGTGCTTGGCTCCC
>NW_008668789.1:0-949 GCF_000695815.1 Acanthisitta chloris
AAATCATTCCCTTCTGGAGCTCCTGTTGGAGGTCCAGAGGTGACAGTTGTGGAAGCCTTGAGACAAACCTCTGAAGAGCATTGTGAAGCCATTTACAACCTACAGCACTGTCACTCCATCTTCTTCCCTTGTGTTGTCTGTTTGATTCAGTAAAAACTATTCTGGTCCTTGCTGGAATGGTGGGTTTGGGTTTGGTTTGTTTTGGTGGCTTGGGTTTGTTTTGCTTGAGATGTTTGGTGCTTTCAGCTTTCTGTAAGGTGACTCTGGGATAGTTATGTCATTGTTGTGCCCTTTTGTAGTTTATGACACACTTGCCATTGCAAACATTATTATGGCAAACATTATTGTTTTCTCAATATCAAGAGTTCCCAGATGCACAAAATAAGTATCTGCTGGTCATCCTCCACAGACCTGGCAATTCCTAGTCCTTTTTCTCAGATGCTTACTGCACCTGATAGCTTTTGCTGAGCAAAGTGCTTTCCCCAAAGTCAATTTGCTTTGCTGAAAGTCACATGGACACTCTTACATGCTTTTGCTGGAGTTTTTATGTTAGTTCAAAGCTCTTTTTATCCAATCACATATGTGATGGTTTATAGGTGTGTTTATTTTTGAGTTTCTGAGATACCTTCCTGTGTCTGTAGTTCTCAAATAAGTATTATTGCAGTTTTCTCTGGGAGGAATTGCCTCTGTATGCTGAGTATGTACCAATTTGTGCTGTTGACTGTCTTACAAAATTTAGGATCATTTTCAAATCGTTCTGAGAGTTGTATTTCCTTCAGATATATACCAAGGCTGTTTCCAAGTTCTTAATTAACTTTCTGGCTCAGAAAGATACTTAGCAGGCTGGACATTCTCACTTCATGGACCAGAGCTGAATAATCTTGGTAGGATATGAAAAGCCCAAAGAAAATTAGATGTTAACATTGTCTCTTCCTTCATACCATTTCTC
>NW_008668789.1:978-4549 GCF_000695815.1 Acanthisitta chloris
CCAGAGGCAGTAGGGGGATGTAAGGTAAGTGGAGTGACTGGCTGGGTGCTGGGACACAGAGGTCTAGTTGGCTGAGTTGCAACTCTCTCTTGCTGCCTTTGTCCCTTCTCTGATGGAAAATCAAAACAAGCTGGAGTGCAGTGCTGGCCTTGCCATGGCTGTGTGAATACCATAGGAAGGGTTATGTTTCTTCCTTAGAACAGGTAGAGGCATCTGTATGTATGGGGGAACAGGGAAGAGAGAAAGGTCAAACTTTTACATAAAAGAAATTGCCCAGTCAAAACTGTGTGAAAACCTCTGACATTAGGTTGTACTGGGCCATTGTGGCAGTATGTGCTGACTCAACCTTTTCTTACTGATGAAAATCAAATTAGGACAGCCTAAAAGTAGCATATGAATACTTTGCCCTTTCTTCTTTGAAGGTATTGAATAGCTGAGCTGCTATGAAGTTCTGAGAGAGGATAATGCTCTGTGCAGGTCTCTCTGGCTGACTAAGTTCCTGGCAGCTGAGTGAGCCTCTGGGACCTGCTCCCTTACATCTCTGAAGATGCTGGAAACTCAGTTCTGATAAATGTCTTACTTGGAAAAAGCCACCCCAACTTACCAACAAGCTAAATCTTACTTGCTCTTTGTTGCTTTGTCCTTCTGTGGTCAGGTGGTGTGACTGCCTTAAGCAACCTTATTTTGGCTGATCTGTATGGTTATATCTATCATAGGAAATTTTGTGTGCCTGAGACCATTTGCTGGTGCTGAGGCATTGAGTATGTACCTGAGACCATTTGCTGGTGCTGAGGCATTGAATGATCAACATTTGTACTGTTTTCCAGTATTTCTCTGGGCTCATTTATAAGCTGTCTTGGAAGCTTTTTTCCCAGCTTTCCTTACAGGCTGCCCATGCACGGAGGGATAGCTGAGAATAATCCTTGGCCTAAGGTAGCTCCCAAACCCTATCTGAAAATTATTTGCTGTTGGTCTGTGCAAAAACTATACCAGAGCTCTTCTAAACCAAATTACAGTACAGATGATTGTATTCTAGTGCCCAGGAACATTCCCTGGCATTTTAATTTCCCAGCCAGCATAGAGGGAACATCTCTTCTTGAGATCTCTTCTCAAGAAGGTAATCTCTTCTTGACTTGTTTTTCTGCAAGCTTTGAGCTGAGATAGAGGGTTTTCTTATCTATCACTCCTCTGGATTGTTTGTAATATGTCATGCTTCATTTTTTTCCTAATACTGTTGTCATTTTTTGTCTTGCTCTGTCTTTGTAGGTGATAAAAGTTTAGCTAAAACTGGGATCTGTGCCATAATGACATGAAATGTATTTTTCATTAATTCCTGACCTGTCTTGGAAGAAAAAAAATCAGTCATCTCTGGCCTGTTATTTATTCTCATTCTCCTTAACTTGAGCCAGTGCAGGAGATGAGTGAAGTTTCCCTTCTAGCACTCAAGAGAGAAGTTTTCTGGGAACAACAAGCTCTCTTCCTCTACCTTGCATTCCCAACAGCATCCTCTGTGAGAAGACTGAAGAGGTGAAATGTGGGCTGGGAATACCTAGAGTTGTCATTAGGAAGGTGGAGAGAGCCAACCACGATTGCTGCTGGCCACAAACAGCTGTGAGACAAGGGAATGAGTACAAACAGCTGTGGGAGATACAGAAATCATGGTGAGAGGAGAAAACTGATGTGAGAGGGTCTGGCAGAGCAGGGGCTGCCACTCTGGGTAGGAGTGGAAACTGGTGAGCAGGTTCCCCTGGTGTATGGGGGAGTATTTAGCTTATTACTGAGGGTGGATGTGAAAGCTTCTGTAGCAGAATTAAATAATAGCAAGCTGTATTTCACACAGTCAGCAGTAGCAGCTGTGTCATAAGGGCAGGATTGGCACTGGACAGGAGAATTCAACATGGAGATAGGCACAAACCAAATACATATGTTACTAATATGACTTTGAAATATTACTCGTCTTAAAAATCTACACAGTGATTTCTTAACTTTGTGGCTGTCAGTTTTAAGGGGTAAATAGGTAAGGTGCAAATCAATCTGCATTTTCCAGTTGTGTAGTCTCTCCTGCTGGTTTTGTGCTTCTTGGTAACCATTCCTAATGTGACAAGAACTCACAACTAACACTTCCTAGTCCACCACCTTATTTTCTACCTCTTTTACGACAGCAGAAGCAACTGAATCAGCAAAGCTACCAGCAGTGTCTGTGTTACACAGTATTGATTCATTCTCTGAGCAGCCATTCATTTTGGGCATGGAGTAAGGTGAGGTTGGGTGTGTGGAGGGGGAGTAATGAGTTAATTAGAGACTAGGCATACAGAGCAATGAGCATGGCATTGACATAATCTTAATTCTGAAATAGAGATGGTACATATTTGCCTTGAAGCAAGGGGGTGAGTAAGTAAGCTTTGATAGTTTTGTGTATCCTATCACCTACTACCTGGACTACTTGACCTTTTGCTCATTTTCTCTTAGACCTTCACTGAGCCCGGACTACTTGACCTTCTGCTCATTTTCTCTTAGACCTTCACTGAGTAATATGAATTTACTGTATGCAAAGGAGAAAAACCTCTAAAAAATTCTATGATTGCTTGAACAGTGCCTGCAACGACTTTACTAACAGGCAAACTCTGGCTTCTTGGGAAATCCAGATCTTAAACTGATGAGCCAGCTGTGCATGTGCAGAATGGCATCTGCACACTGAGTGTGTTTGAGTGCCAAGTACAATTTCGGTGTGTGTGATGTGATTTTCTTTACCTTTGGAATTGCATTACCCGCCTAGGCCTGCGGGAACAGCAGCTCTAGCATTCCCTCTGGTGGCACCAACAGCGTGAGACACCGAACACGGAACCACTTCTGTTTACAGTGTGTTAACCTTCTTTTGTCTCATTTTCTCGCACAGCTATGTCAGTTGTGCCTGAAAGGCAGAACTGTTGCAGACTCCAAATTTCAGCAACTGCTCTGAGACGGGATTTAGGGCATGTTCTTGTTGTTGGAGTGATGTTGAAAACAGAATTAAGAAAGAAATGCTTTCCTTGGAAAAATCCCAACGGTTGCAAAATGTTGGAACTCTCCATCAGTCTCCCAAATATTACTGTTTCTGAACTGAGAGTTTATTTACTTTGTATCACATCAGGCACAGTGATACACTTTGTGCTGAGGCCCTGGGAGGAGTCTTGTCTCCACCATCACCCAGAGCTACCGGTAAGCAGGGAAAGGTTGGAGTAGGTGTAGTCTCGTTTCCCTGTCACTCAAACAGAAGTAATGTTTAACCCAACCACGTTGTTATTTTGGCAATAAATGTATGGGAACGCTTGGGAGACACTATTGGACTGATAACCCCGCATGGATTTAATTTGCTTTTTTTCCCACCCAACAACTTGTGTTTTGAGCCCAAGTTCCCAGCGGTGTCTTTTTAATGACAAAGGAGGTAAGAGGCCGGAGCGGAGGCCAAACGCAGCTGCTGACTCACTCCCTGACCTTTACCAACTTCCTCTGCCCTGTGCGCGCCGCAGCCTGCACTGGGCGGGCACGAGCGCTCGGGAGCGCGCCCGATGGGGGAGAGCCGCGGGGGGCA